>NW_020884883.1:3909938-4133288 GCF_003945725.1 Corapipo altera | reverse complement strand
AGCATTGATATACACTAATTCAGCAAAGTTGTAGCATTGATATACACTAATTCAGCAAAGTTTTTAATTAAGGTTTAGCTTATGTGCAAGTGCTGGATGACAAAACTCCCTCCAAAGTTTTTATCAGCAAGTGCAATTCATTATGGCATCTCTGTGAAAATTGATTCAGTCTTTGGGAGTCTGTTTTCTTTTCTGCAAATGCAGGACAATAAAAAGTAACTTTCTGCCATGGGTTGTTGATGGTATAAGGCACTGTTTTTGATTACAGAAGTGATTTTCTGAAATCATAAAAAGAACAGAAGCCTACTCATTAACATGGGAAAACAAGTGAGTTTATATGAATTCCCCTAAGAATCATATCTTTTATAAGGTTTTTTTTCCAGGCTTGGAAATGAAAATAATTTTACTGTTGAGGAAGAGTTAGAAAGAAATTCAGAATAAATTCCGAGAAGAAAACAATTTATAATTCAAGACAATTTCAGTATAAATGCCCCAGTTCCTCTGTCATTTATAGTTATGGCATCAGTCTTCTAAAAGGGGCAAGTAAATAATCCAATCTAGCTTTTAGTCAGTCTTTTCCATCCTTCTCTTCATTACTCATTTGCTCAAACACTCCTGTTTAACAGGCCTGCTCCCTATGTCAGCCTATGTTGCAGCTGGTTAAGGTGAACCTGACAAGGTTCCTTTGACTTTTCATTCTAGAAGTTGTAACATTGCTTTTCCCACAATGCTTAAGACTTGTTACCAGGAAGGCCCACGTGTTTTAGGTTGGAATGGGTGGCTACAAAGAGCTCTGCTGATATAGTTCCTCACTCAAGACATTTGTCCTATCATTACACAAGAAAGAGGATATCATTTTAATCTTAGTCAGATATCTAATTAAATGAATGCCCCAGGTAATTTAAATGACCAAAAGTTAAAATCCCCTCTGTAATGTTTCATGGTAGCTTGTGTGATGCAATGAGGTGTCACCTTTTGTTAAGAACTATTTCTGTCACACCTGTTTATCGCATTCTCCGAGATCCTGTTCAGCTCTGCACTGGGGTGGCCTCACCTTGAATATTGTGTGTTGTTTTGGTCACCACAATATAAGAAACACATTAAGTTATTAGAGAGGGTCCAAAGGAGAGCAACAAAGATGGTGAAGAGCCTTGACGGGAAACTGTCAACCTGGAGAACACAAGACTGAGGGGAGACCTCATTGAGGTCCACGACTTCCTCCTGAGGGGAATAGTAGGAGCAGGCACTGATCTCTTCTCTGTGGTGACCAGTGACAGGATCTAAGCGAATGGCCTGAAGTTGTGTCAGGGGTGGTTTAGGTTGGATATTAGAAAGACGTTTTTCACTCTGAGGATGGTTGGGCACTGGAACAGGCTCCCCAGGGAAATGGTCACAGCACCAAGCCTGACAGAGTTCAAGAAGCATTTGGACAATACTCTCAGGCAGAGGGTATGACTCTTGGGGATGGTTCTGTGCAGGGTCAAGAGTTGAACTCAATGATACTTGTGGGTCCCTTCCAACTCAGCATATTCTGTGATATGCAAACCAGCTTGGTAGGACAGTTCAGAAACACAGTCTACAAAGAAACATAAAAAACAAAGTCAGACTCCTAAACGGGCTAGAAAAGAAAGGTCAAAGTGAAAATATTTCTCCTTTTTAACCTTTTGGAGAAGTAGAATTAAAGTTATGACAACATGGAGAGCAGAATAGTAATGAGAGTGAATCTTGTGGAAATTTGGGGTTGCCTTTTCTTCTTGCTATGTGGTAGACAGTTAATATTTTCACGGTTTCGTACCCCAGCAATTGTTGTTGCATATTTTTTTAACTGTATCAAAGAAAAAAAAAATCTAGTTTCTCCACCAGAAATACTATTATATTGTTATGGATAATAAAAGGAATGGCTTGACTTACAGTATCAGGCATATAGTCTGCATATACAGTTTTCAGAATGCCAGTCACTTACATTTAGAAAAGTCAGACTTGTTTGTTGCTTTGCAGCAATGTTCCCTGATGCACTGAAATGTGCTCAGAATAAACTGTAGTGGAAGAAAAACGTAAATTTCTGTTTTTCCTCTCTCAAAAACAAAAATATATTGGATTTGTTTGGAATTTTGCTGATTAATATGCTCATTCCTTTCTCTTCATTCTTTGAGACACATGTAACATTCCACTCCTTTCTGAATAAAGAGAAAGAAAAAGAGAAAAAGAAAAAGAAAAAGAAAAAGAAAAAGAAAAAGAAAAAGAAAAAGAAAAAGAAAAAGAAAAAACAAGTTTTCTAGTTGCCCAGACCATAGAAGAAGTAATATGTGTTATGGTGAGCTTAAAACACACTGTTTGAAAAAAAAAGAAAGAAGTATGTTTTTTTGTAAACACAGAAATATTTTTGCATCAACTCATAGACATATTGTAATAACATACTATAAATAAGTAAATAACACAAACAAACAAATATATAACTATTAATGCATTGAATATCTGGAATAAAAAATAGCAATATCATTCCTTAAGAGAATAATACTTTTGAAGTTGACTCAGTTGTTCTGAAATCCTCCACTAGGAGGGGATTCCCTGTCAAAGATCTGAATCATGTTAAAGGCAAAGGAGCTCTTTCAGCAGCGTAAGCCGTCCTTTGTTGTTGACTTTACAGCCAAATGGAGGTATGGTCTTTTCTCTCATGAGCTGTTTGAGGGAGGAGATTGTCCCACTCTACTCTGTGCTGGTGAGGCCTCACCTTGGGTACTGTATGCAGTTTTGGGAGCTTCAACATAAAAAGGACATCGAACTGTTTATGTGCAGAGAAGAGTGACAAAGATGGTGAAAGGCCTTGAGGGTAAGACTTACAAGGAGAAGCTGAGGTCACGTAGTTTGTTCATCTTGGAAAAGAGAAGGCTGAGGGGCCACCTTGTTACAGTCTAGAACTTGCTCAAGGCAGGCAGTAGACGGGGAGGTGCTGATACCTGTCTGGTGACCAGCAATAGCACACGAAGACATTGAATGAAGGTGCATCAGGGCAAGTTCACACTGGACATTAGGAAAGGTTCTTCGCTGATAGGGTAGTTGGTCATTGGAACAGGCTCCCCAGGGAATTGATCATGGCACCAAACCTGTCAGAGTTCAAGGAGCATCTGGATGAAATTCTTAGTCATATGGTTAAGATTTAGGTAGTCTGTCGAGGAGCAGGGAATTGGACTTGATAGTCATTACGTGTACTTTTCATTTCAAGATATTCTCTTCCACATATTCTGAATTACTGCTAAATGGAGAGGGTAGAGGGGAAAAGACGTATAGTCTGTGGGCACCCTTTTCACGATGAACTAGGGTAATATGTTGTGATGGTTTCACTCTAGGCCTTTCTGGAGACCAGCTTGTAACCAGGAAGGAACTAGGAAGGTGATCACGGAAGTATTCCATGCTATTCCTTTACGTAACTGGAGGTATAAATAAAGCCAGCAGGAGGGACCTTGCGCTCTTCCTTTCCGGTGAGGTTCGAGAACGGTGGGTCCCTGTCTCGGTCTGGCTTATCTGGAGCTGAGGTCTACAGCGACTGCTGTTATCTGCCACGTGTGAGGGGAGGGTGCTGGGCTGTGTCTAACCATCCTGCTTGTTCAAAGGGAAGTGGTGAGATTCTGCTAATTTACCTTCAGTTGTCTGGTTGCTTAGATTGTGTAGACTTGTTTGGTCTTAGTCCCTTTTTGTCCTTTTCCCTTCTCCCTTCCCGTCTCCCCTTTTGGGGAACTATTTAGGATTTCTATTGTGGTGTATAGCATTCTCATTGTATGTATCTGTCTTATACAAAATATATATATATATTTTTTGCTATAGCTTTGGCTGCTTAGGTCGTTTTTTTTTCCCTTCGCTCTCTGGGAAAGCAGGTCCTTGTTGTCGGGTTTTGGGGACTTGGCAGGAAGCCAGCTCGAAACTTGTACATATGTATATTTTGAATAGCAATAAGTTTTATACTGTATCTTTTACAGACACTAATATCAGTTAAGATTCTTTTCTTTTTTTCCAGTAGAAGAAGTGAAATAGGAACAGAAAATGTTTAGACTGAGAGTGACATTTACATCAATTATTACTGTAGCAGTAAGTAAAAACTTGGAAAAATTCACTGATACTTGTGAGAGGAACACACTGTAGAAGTACTAATAAAGACTATTCCTCTGAATCTGTGTCAGAGTCTGTGTGTATTGTGTCTGGCTGAGATGCAGTTCACTTTCCCCGTAGAAGCCCACACAGTGCTGTGCTTTGCATTGGTAGCTAGAAAGGTGTTGATAACACACCAGTCTTTTATGTGCTGGCATAGCATCGGCATTGTCTCTCTAACGTTCTTCTCCCCATCAGTAGGCTGGGGTTGGGCAAGATCTTGGGAGGTGACAAAACTAGGACAGCTGACCCAAAATGACCAAAGGGGTATTCCATACCATATGATATCAACTCGGATATAAAAGTTAAGAAAAGGACAAGTAAGGGGGGGGTATTTGTTGTTTACAATGTTTGTCTTTCAGAGTAACCACTGAAGGCCTGTTTCCCAGAAAGTGGCCAGATAGCTCTTTCTGATGAGAAGTAGAGAATAAAATCTTTTTTTTTTTTGTCTTTCCTTGTGCACATGCAGCCTTTTACTTTTGCTTTAGTTACCTGCCTTATCTCAATCTACAAGTTGTTTTCCATCTTATATTCTTTCCCCTGTCCAGCTGAGAAGTGGGAGTGATAGAGTGACTTGGTGAGCACTTGGCATCCAGTCAAATCAATGTGTTACGGTGCAATAATTCTATCCTGGGCAGTCCCAGCAGAATCCAGTAGGATGCTTCCAACAAATAGGTTCCCTCGTGTGAATGGCAGAAACCTCATGAGTTTTGATTGTTTTATTTGCCTGAGTTTGTCAGATGGGGGTGATAAAAATGGCACAGATCCAGTTACTAACTGATATGGTTGGGAACTCACACAAGTAAGTAAATAAAAAAATATGGTTCCCTTTGGAAAGAGTTACTTAGCTTAGAAAATGAATAGAATTTGCTTCAGCATAAAATATACTGGAGATGCTAAACAAACTACAGTGTTTTACTTTGATAGCAGCTCTTTCATAATGTGAAGACTATTGGGAAATACAGAAAGATGTAAAAATGTTGCAACTGGTTTACAAAAACATTCTGTAAAGTCTATATTGCAAGTGCACAGGGAAGCCCCTAGAAAAATGTAAAACCAAACTCCATAAAAAAGATCCAAAAAGAAGATGGAGGAAATATAAACAGCTTTAAAATGTTATCACTGTACTTGGTGTTGGTTTTGTAAACATTTTAGGATCTGCTGATTCAAATAGCCCAAACCAAACCTGTTGTAAACTCACAGTCCACAATCTCTGCCACCTCATACTACCCTTTCAGTCAGCTGAGTCTTTATACCACTGATGCTGGGAAGCAATTCAGATCACTTTTCTGCAATTGTAGTTGTCTTAAAAATAAATAGGTTACCCATATGTGACTGTTCAACTTCAAATAGACAGCAAAATCCTTAGCAAGGAGGGGGATGGCCTCTTCTCCCAGGCAACTAGTGACATGACAAGAGGAAATTGCCTCAAACTGCACCAGGGGAGGTTCAGGCTGGACACCAGGAAGAGTTTCTTTACTGAAAGGGTTGTCAAGCATTGCAATGGGCTGCCCAGGGCAGTAGTGCAGTCACCATCTCTTGGAATTATTCAAGAAATGACTGGATGTGGCACTTAGTGCTATGGTTTAGTTGACATGGTGGTTTTTGGTCAAGTGTTGGACTCAATGATCTTGGACATCTTTTCCAGCCTTAATAATTCTATGGTTCCATGATTCTAAAACCATGAAACTTTTCTAGTTTCTTTCTGTAAGCTTTTTACTTTAATGTGCAAAAGAACTCATAGTATATGAACATAGAATATGCATCAGCCCATTAAATATCTCTTGAGTTTCTTTAAAAACACCTGTGAGAAATTGTGCTGAACATAATGGTGACCAAACCTGACTTGGAAGGGAAGTGCTCTTGTGAGGATTAGGGAGGTATAAAAATATTAAGAATTGGAGGGTACTTCCATAAAAGAAACTTCCAAAAGTTTATAAATACTCTTATGAGGAAAATTATATACTTTGAGAGTAAACTTTCTGAGTTGTACAGCTCTACAATCTTTTGAAAATAAAGTTTAAATCTTCATTTCTAGTGTTTAGAATTTTTCACATTTCAGTTTCTTTGCTTGCTGTTATCTTACTTTGAATCCTAAATTAACTATTGCATAGCCCTGAATTTTTTTAAGTACACAAAAATAGCACTAGATTATGATGAAACTTGACAAAATAGAGAAAGAAAAAAAAAGAATCCTTCCTTCTTGGTATATCTTGGAAAACTCACAATGACAAAAGTAAATTGGGGTATATTATAAGTAACATACATCTACTGCAATAAAACAGGTGATTTCAGCAGAGATGTATGTGAATTAAGTAGCTGATAATAATGTTAGTAGTATTGTAAGAGTTGGGGACAACATATAGCTTGCTGCAGTAGAGTGGTTTATCACGTCTGTGACTGGCATCAGACAAGACTCTACTAGTGATTGGTACACTTAGAATGGCAATTAGAAGGCCTTTAACATCAAAGCTCTGAGATTAATAGCATTAATGAAACCTTCTAGTAGTTAAGAAGAGCTGAGCTGGTTTATGGAATTCTCCTGTATGTTGTCCTTTGAAAAGACATAACAGGACTGCGTACAGTGCTAACTTCTGCTATTTTGTTGCTGCATCTCACAGACCAAATATCCTATAGAAATTATCTCAAACAATTTTAAGACAAAAGGGACATAATTTAACTTAGCTTCTGGTTGGCCCATGATATGTTAATAGATCATAAATATGTTGAGGAAGATAATATGCCAACTTGGAGCATCATAGTAATGTAGAGGGAGTATCTTTTTTCGGGGATCAATAGCTGCTTTCTTCATAGGAAGACATGTCTTATGAGGAGCAACAAGAGACTTTGAGCTTGTCTAGTCTGGAGAAAAGGAGGCTAAAGGGTGTCTGCATTGCTCTCTACAGTTTCCTGAGAAGGTAAGTGAAGAGGGAGATGCTGAGCTCTTTTCCATGACATCTGGTGATAGGACACATGGGGAATGGTTCAAAGCTGTACCAGAGGAGGTTCAGGCTGAACATTAGAAAACATTTCTTTAGAGCAAGGGTGGTCAAACACTGAAACAGGAGATCAATGCCCTAAGCCTGTCAGTGTCTAAGAGGCATTTGTACAATGCCCTTAACAATATGTTTTAATTTTGGTCAGCCCTGAAGCAGTCAGGTTCTTGGACTAGGTAATTGTTGTAGGTCCCTTGTAACATAAACATGCTATCCTATTCCTGGGCTATATTTTGACCACGTGAAATACAGGGATCATTTTATTGCATGCATTTATAATTTTTAGGGGACTTTAACACTAAAAATCATTAAAGAAGAGACTTTGAAAGCTGTTATTGCCTTGACAGTTATGAACTGAGAACATTTTTTCAGTTTTCATTTAATTTCACTTCCTGTCAGATTCAAGAACTATATCCTAGAATGAATGAAAGATTAATAAATTAAAGATTAATATTTTAGAAAAATCTGGTTTAGTATTTTCAGGCATTGATCGATCTTTTGTGTGAAAACTTAGTTTAATAAAATACAAGAACTTGATATACAAGTCTGAATTCAGTGATGCAGTGTAACAATTCTTAATTGTCTCTTCTGTGAATCTGTTTTGGTTCCATTGAGGTACCTGGTAAATTCCTCTTGACATCAACAATGTAATAATCAGTTGTTTAGAAATGGATGGCAGGGCAAGTCAAAGAATTGATACTAAGTCATGCTCCATGTTTACAAAAAGCAATCCAGTATTGAGAGGTTTCTGCTTCCAAATCATGAACCCGCATAAAAGTGTACAATAGCTCTGGCAGGTGCAATTAAAAAAGCATAGCTTTCAAAATTGTAATATCACTTGAGATAACTTCATTTTAATCATTTGTTACTGTAGTTTCAAAATTCCTGGTCCAGCCTTTTAAATTTTTAAATAGTAGCAATATAAACCTGCAATGAATACTTTTACAAGGCATGAAATGCAGAGGCAAATTCGCCTTATTCCAGAACAGCCTCATAAAGTTTCTCATAGACTGTCATGCCCTGGGATCTATTCCAAAAATTGTCTTGTTTTGAAAACT
The DNA here is from genome assembly GCF_003945725.1 of Corapipo altera. Lineage (NCBI taxonomy): Eukaryota > Metazoa > Chordata > Aves > Passeriformes > Pipridae > Corapipo > Corapipo altera. The sequence goes on along the minus strand of NW_020884883.1, from coordinate 4,125,091 downwards.
ATCATAACCTGAGGGGTTTCATAGTTTGAGTGCTGAGAATAAGGCCAAATACACACAAAAAGAAAAAAGCATAGAATGTCAGTGTTTCTGACATATCTTTTTGAAGGAGGTCATTTGATCAATGCTTTTTTTTCCCAACTGTGGATAAAAGGAACAACAGTAATGTATGCCATAATTGGATGCTGATGATTCTTTTATTTTATTCTCATAAATTATCACATTCAGCAAGTCCAAAATAAAGTCCTGAAACCAGATACATGTAATCCAGTACCACTATCTACTGCAGCATACGCCCAAGTTCACAGGTCCCTGCTGCCTCTCATTCATTTACTGCCAAATGGAGAGCCAGGGTAACAACGTGAATGTCAGGATAGCCTGGTATCACTGATTTTTAACTCCTGATGATGCTTTTTTAGTGTTTCGACAAAATTCACTGATATTTTCACCAGAGTTTACACTAGAAAGACAGCAGCAGACAGACCCTTGTGGGTAGCACAATGGCCAGCAGTGGGATCTGAATTCCCAGTGAGAAGGAGACATAAGCCAGCAACATCAGTGGCTGTGCCAGTAAACATCCAGCCTCACAACGGACTGCAGGGGATTTTGGGATGTAGCTGTCATGAAAACCTCAGAAAATCAGCTCACCAACTCTCCCTCTCCCTCAGTCTGAACTAGTTTGTGTTTATCTCGTTGCTCTTAAAAAGGCAGATTTGTGATTTTTAGGTTCAGGTTTGTCCATGTCTCTCTCAGCTGTAGTTCCTTACGTAGCAAAACTATGAACAGGAAACTGTACAAATGAGAGCCCTTAATCTATCACTCTGCTCACATTTATTGGTATCTACTCATACCTATAGTCATTACTCATTAAACACACTTTGTCTTAATTGCAGTCAAAAATTTGTGCAATGAATATGCCATAATTTGATAGAAATAAAAGTTTTCTCTTCCTGTACATTCCTAACAGAAGGAGAATATCCAGAAAACTATATCTCTAAAACATTCTATAAACAAACCTGTTGTGAAGTGTTGTTTAAAAATAAGGTAAAGTTTTTTTACTGCACAGAGAAATGCTTTAAACCATGATCAACAGATTACTTTGCAACTTAATTCTTTTTAAACGTATAATTTCTCGTAGTTTGTAGATATCTGTAAAGAGTTTGAAACCTGAAGTACCTCTCCTCCCAAATACTTAATTAAATTGTGGTCTCAGTTATTTGCACAATATTAAACTGCACTTAGAAATAATATTTTTACTAGCATTTTCAGAATGAAGCAAAATTTGCAAACTGTTTTTAATGCACTACCAAAAATATCAATTTAATTTGATATTTACTGTATGTGATTTTAAGTGGAAAAGAAATATTTTCAGTTACTGGCTCCAAAAAAAACCAAAATAAAAAAACAAAACCTAATCAATCAATCAAAAAAAATTTTCATACTTATATCTTACCACCTGAGTCTTCTCAGCATTTGTGAGAAATACATTCTGTTTATGCATGGGAGCTAACTGGGCTGAGTTGCAGAGCAGGGATAGGAGAGATAATGGAAAATAGACATAAATGTGGAAGGTTCACATAAGAGGATACTTTTAATTTGAGAGAAATATTCTTTAGGCCTATATAACATACAGAAATGTTGTTATAATGGTGGGCAAATCTGTCATCAGATATTCAGCTTATGCTTGGTTCTGGTAAAAATCCTTTATGCTGATTTGCTGAGAGAAATGATCTTAAATCAGCTGCTATGTTTAAGTTCTCCAAAGTACCAAGTCTAGTTTTAGGCTCCATATACACTAATGGAACCAGAGAAGAAAGATATACACACCCATCACAATTACACCACAAAGAAATTAATTTTTCCTGACTATTTTAGAAAGACATAAAACTATTTCTGGGAACCCGGGTTTCTTCAACAAATTATAAAGAAAATAGAATATTCACAGTTTAGAATGCAAGCATTGTACTCCCTGTAGCACTCCTTAACTATCCATTGTTTATGGCTTTTAATCAGTAGTTAACTTCTTAACCTTGGGTAACCTTGGGTAAGCTTGTTAAGACTGAAGAAGGGTTGAAAATAAACAAAGAAAAATTGCAAGTGGGTTTGGTAAGCAAAGAATTATTCAGCCTGTGGTCAGTGTATTGCATGCACTTTGCAAAGCATCTGGAAATATTCTACAAAATTATTACAAAAAACAACATGCCTGCAGACATCATCAGGATCCAGTCCTTGGTGGCAGACGTCATTCATTCTGTTACTGCACATTAAGACATTATTAAACAGTGGCAATAAGGTGGTCCATGCCTGGAGGTTTGGTTTTTCTTCAGATAAAAATTCATAAATTCAAAACCTCTATAAAAAACACCAACTGTCTTTGTAATGAAAACTGACTGGGCAATCAGCCACCACATGAAGTTCAACAAGGGAAAGTGTTGGATTCTGCACCTGGGATGGGCAACCCTGGATGTAGATACAGACTGAGGAATGAGAGGCTGGAAAGCAGCACCATGGAAAGGGACCTGGGGGTCCTGGTCAGTGGCAAGTTGAATATGAGTCAGCAGTGCCATAGCAGCCAGGAGGGCCAACTGTGTCCTGGGAGGTATCAGGCAAAGCATTGCCAGCCAGTCGAGGGAGGGGATTGTCCCGCTCTGCTCTGCTCTGGGGCAGCCTCACCTTGACTATTATGTGCCATTTTGAGAACTGCAATATAAGAAAGATATTAAGCTATTAGAGAGATTCCAAAGGAGGGCAACAAAGATGGTGAAGAACCTTGAGGGGAAACTGTATGAAGAGTGGCTGAGGTCACTTGCTCTGTTCAGCCTGGAGAACAAAAGACTGAGGGGAGACCTCATTGAGGTCTACAACTTCCTCCTGAGGAGAAGAGGCACTGATCTTTTCTCTGTGGTGATCAGTGACAGGATCTAAGGGAATGGCCTGAAGTTGTGTCAGGGTGGTTTAGGTTGGATATTAGAAAGACGTTTTTCACTCAGAGAGTGGTTGGACACTAGAACAGGCTCCCCAGTGAAGTGGTCACAGCCCCAAGCCTGACAGAGTTCAAGAAGCATTTGGATGATACTCTCAGGTAGATGGTGTTACTCTTGGGGATGGTCCTGTGCAGGACTAAGGGTTGGACTCAGTGATCCTTGTGGGTCCCTTCCAACTCAGCATGTGCTGTGATTCTGTGAAAAGAGTAAATCATTGGGAGACCTCAGAGATAGAAGTACCATGAAAAAAATAACAATCTTCTCAGTTTTAATAATAGTTTGCTGATATTGGGAAGCTATTTGTGGCAGTGGACCCATTACCTCTACAGCTATTGTGTTTGTGTTATTATGGGCTGTATTTTTGATTCCAAGGTTTTAATTTTGGATGGTTCTTTGAAAAACACGCTTATTTTTTAAAATGCTCTAATCAATGTTGCATTTTTCTTAAAATGTTTCTTGTAATCAGACTACCATTTGATCAAATTAGCATTTAAAAACTCTCAAACTAGATTGCTAAATTAACATCTTCTTGGGTTTTATTCAAATTTTAGCAGGTATCTATAAAGTAGAAAAGCAAATGTTAATATTATTGAGAAAATGTAAAACTGAGTGCAAGAAAGAAGTACTAACTTCCAGAAAAAGGGCTTGAGAGGTCTGCAGTTCAGTAGAGTATATCTTCTCTCCTGCATGAGACAGATGAAATATGAAGAGAGATTCAAAATTTAAAAATGTTTCACATTGATTTATCCCTTTTTCACAGTGGTGTATACTTCTGTGAAGTAGAAACATGCATAGAAACACAGAAACATGCACAGTTTATTCATTAGCTTCTCAAATAACAACTCATGCTGGCAAACCCTGAAAGACTGATGCCTTGTCTTTCTTTCAAAAAAGCAGAATGATTACTTCAACATTCCGAAAATGTGGGGTTTGAAAGTTTTTTATTTTTTTAAGAGAAATGACAATACACTTAAATATGATAGCTTTTTTTTCCTTAAATTTAAAGTGAATTGCAATAAAAGGTACCAGCTAGCGAGGTTGATCCTTTTTGAGTGAACTACATGTAACTTTATTGATGGACATTTAAAAAAATAACTTAGAAATCTGGGCTTTCTTAAGGAAGGTGAATGTGTTTTCATTTACATATTTGAGGTTACTTTACAATGAACACTGATAATGTCATGGTTGTTTCTTCCTCAGAAAGACAAGAATGTCATATTTATTTTTCCCAATTGCAGAAAATAGATCAGAGAATCTCAGGTTTTATATGTTTGTTCTACATCATGAGACAAAATTCAAATAAAGTTCTCTAAGTATCTTATAAACCATCAGTTTATCTTTTCCACTCAGTAATCACCCTTTCATTTCTTATACATGGTGACACTGTAAGGTAAGTTGTGCCTGATTAAGCCTAATGTTGAAATTAAAAAATATGTCCAAGAAAATTTAGTATTGGTTTCAAAGAAAAAGAGGCCTCACTCCTTTCCTCCATTACTGTACTCTTCTCTTGTATAACCCCATCTGCGGGGTTTTATTTTTCCTGAAGCAACTTGTCTGGTACTCACTAGGTATCTTTTTGTGCCAGTTCAATTCTGCAACGAATAATCCAGTAAAAAAAATTAAGACATTTCTACCACATGAATTGAATTGACTCACAGAAGGCTCCAGCTGGCACCAGAGTGGTACAGGGTAAGAGACATGTCTGTGCAATTTGTTTTATTTTAAAGTTTCATGTGAATGTACTTCCCTTCTACCTCGAGTATTTGGACTGTAGTATGAATATAGATGTGATCTCATAAATCAGTTTAACTAGTGGGCATTTTATTGTATTGAAATAAGAAAAAAACCCAAAAAAATCAACTACTAAATTTTTAAATATTTTCCTAAAAGCTTAAATTATATGTTCAAAATCTTGACTTTTTTCACACTTATTTATAAATTTATTTCACCTAAACGAAGGAAAGCTTTCCTGTGATGTGGTTGTTATTACAAACAATATCCAGTAAGAGTTAATCCAAGTAACTTGTTGATCATGAGTCTTATCACTTTCAGTAGATCATTATAGAAAGACTTTTGCATGTCTTTCATGATTATCGATGCTTGAATATTTGTGGTCTTTCTTTGTTACTTATCAATGACTCTCCTGCAGATAGCTGTCTTGTTTTCCTTGGAATTGGCTGAGAAAATGCTCTCAAGTGACTTAACAGTTTGCATATTCAGGTTCAACAGCTGAGAAAATGTACTTTCTACAAGTTTCCAAGTCCCCTTTGCTTGCTGCTGAAACAGCATTTATGAGCAATATATACTCATTTGGGCATGAGCAAATGGATTATTTTGACCAGTTGTAGTATGCATAAAAATGGACAGAATTCAAGATAATGATACATGAAATAACAGTTTAGCAAGTGACAAAACTGTCCTGAGATTTGTAGAGATTTCATATTTATGATCATATGTTGAAGTTGGAGGTTAGCTACAAACTGAATAATGACTGTTTGTGAATATCACATTGTGTTGTTACTGCTTATATTTCTTGCCATGAGTCACTGTGAGGTCAAACAATCAGAAAAGGAGAGAAGAAGGCAGGGTGAGGAGGGCTGAAGAGAGGGAGGGAAAGGGGAGGGAGAAAGGAAGAAAGCATGGGGGGGAAAAAGTAAAGGAAGGAGGGAGGGAGGAAAGGAATGAAGGAAGGAAGGATGGAAGGAATGGAAAGACTGAGGCAAAACCTGTTTCAATAATAATAAGAAAAGGCAGACTATCAAGGAATTATTCGCAAGAAACACAACTCATCATGTAGAAAGAAAATGTTTGCTAGGGCTCTAAGCTGAAGTATTGTCAAAATAATGACATAAGGAAGAATTTTTTTCCAAGAGATTAAAAAAAATGCAAAACTATTGTAAGAAACAGTCATCCTTCTTTTCACCTCAAAAATCACAAGCAAACAAAAGCAGTGACTAATGAAATAAGAATGCTAAAATTCAAAGAGTAGACCATCTAAAATAGAGAATTCTCAGTATAACTCTAGACAGCAAAGTAGAAATTGTGGTTATTTAGTCTGTTCATGTCAAGTGCACAAGGTTGTGGTGATAAAGTACAAGGAGGTAATAGTTAAGGAGTAAACTGGCTGTGTCCTCAAAGCAGCTACACTATCTGGTTTTGATCACATTTATTACTCATAGGGAAGTTGCCAGTGTTTGATTATTAATATTGGCTGCTGACAGGGAAGCGATGTTGTTCCATAAAGATAGAGAAGAGTCATGACCAGCCCAGCACAGACCAACACAGAAGTGGGGGACACTATTTCTGTTTCCTTGCCAGAGAAAGCACATAACCAGTCACTGTCCAGAAGCAAGTATGACAGACATGGAATTTAAAAAACAGCTAGTCCTCATTCTTTGCCAGTTTGTGAAGCAGCTTATTTACAGTTCTAGAGTTTATTTCTTTAGGACTATTTGTTGCCTACTGTATAGTTTCAGAGCCAATGTTGGCATGAATTATTTTCAGCTAAATCTCTTCTGTGAAAAATTTTCTCTGTGTTGATGAAATTTCCTGTGTGTGTTACCTTTCAAAGCAATCCCCCAGGGCAAGTTCATCTCAAAAATCAAGGGAAGAGACAGGAAGGACTAGACTTCCTAAAGTTTTTCTAAAGCATCTCTTTTGACAGACGTTGACAATACAGCACTAGTACTCATCAAGGAGTCTTTTTCAGAACGTTTTCCTTAAAAAAAGTCTCTACCTTTGAAACTATATTACCACTTCAAATACAATCAAAACCACTAATCAGATTCTTACATTCTTACCAGATCTTTAACAAATGCAATCATGGTTTATATGAATGCTTAAACATAGAGATTCTTAATATATTATCACATTACTTTCCTTTTTATTTTCTGAAAATACCCTTGTAAAATCAAGAAATGTTTTCTATCCATTTATTCCTAGAACATAAAATGAAGAAATGTTCTACATTTTAATGTTATTACATTCATTACATGGCCTACAGGGACCATTGTGATAATCTTGTCTGACCTGCACAGCACAAGAAACAAGACTTCATTGAGTTCAATACTGGAAAGAGAGAATATGCAAGTTTTTCTTCTACAAGGATATGATTTTACCACAGACATTCAAAAGTTCTATGAGGCAATTTGGGGAAAGACAGAACTGGTGAGCATATAGACAGCTGTAACTAGGCATATCTGGAGCTGTCATTCTCCTTCAACTTACACATAGAGGCATGAAACACTTCAGAGTTTTGGCTGTGCTCTAGATTCTCAGCATCTTTTTATACAGTTAACAGAGACCTCTGAACAGAAACTCCAAGAAATTCAATATGGCCTTCATTATATGGCATTTATATATCTAAAATTATGGGTTTGAATTTTATATAGAACATGTTATAAAAAATGCGTTTAAAGTCCATCTATTCCATAAGAACCAAGGAAGGAAATTCCACTTCTTTTCATACCTCACCCAAAAAGTATGCAAGACTGTTAAAACAGCATTTATTAAAGTAATCAAGAGACTTCTTATTTTATACACAGGTTTACAAAATTACTTTTATCTTCTATAAAGCATATGAACTATTAAAACCAACTCTTCCATTCCATCCAAAAGCAAATAATGTAAGTTATAAAAACTATGGCTTACAACCCCGTCAAGACTCTCATATCTGCATCTATTTAGTCCTCAGAATTACTTCCAAATTTTATAAAACCAATTTTTAAAAATACTGCCATTAGCTAATATAGAAATACATTCCTGACTTCTTACATGAGTGTAAGTTTTGGTATTGCTTTACCAAAGCAAAGTCATCCCTTCTAGAGTAAAAGTTCATCCACATTCTTATTGTCTGTTCTGATAGTATGATTTGACTACTTCTCAAAGGATAAGCTGGACACATTTTTTACAAGGACTTTTCTTTAAATTGGCTCTAGTTAAGTAGACAGTGTAAAAACTAGAATTTTCAATTTAAAGGAATTCATGCACTTCAGTATATTTCTCACATGGCCCTCTACCTTGAGCAGAAAAATGTCCCCATCAGTTGATCTTTAAACACTGTGCTACAGTGCAAATGTAGGCTGTAACCCATTGATGGGTCAGCTTGTGCTTCATCGTCATGGGAATGGACAAGACAGGAAAATATGGAATCAGAATCAGTCTTAGTTATTAAGTAAATATTATGCCTATAATTTTATTTTTGTTATGTAAATAATTTAATTTTAACATAATTCCAATACTGAAATTGTAGAGAGGTTGGAAAACATTTTTTGTTACATACATTAAAGTTGTTAAAGGAATAGTGAGATGCAATAGTGAAATTTTGCTGATAAAACTCATCAGTTTTCCCTTTTGCAAGAATATATTATTTGCTTTAAAATTAAAGAATAACTCAAACAGCTGAATAGAAAGGATGAATTTATTATTTCTGATTTTAAGAAAAGTATTATGGTTTCTCTACCAGGCTTCCAAAGCCATCTTTAAAATATCTAAGCTAAACATGTTTGTGTCTGAACTCAGACAGAGCAATAATAACAACTGACAGTTATATAACATATTTCAGGCAAAGATGTCAGTAAATTCTACAAACTAATGAAAAATTCTATTTGCAGGGATCACTTTCCCATCACTGAAATCTTGACAACACTAGGGTGAAAATCACTAATAACTAAAAGACAGAAAGCAACATGTTCAGCATTATAATATTATAAATGTTGTGTCCTCTTGAAATTTCAATAGAAATGTAGACAGGCAGAAAACATAAGCTCTGGTGCAATTTAACCAGTACATTAGGTCAGTGCTTCAAAACTAATCTGTATAATTTTGGGTTTAGAAAAAAGAATGTCTAAAAGCAGCATGTTTATCTGCTTTGCATTCAGGGTCACTAACCAGCTATGCTAGAGCAATCTATGCATTTCCACCCTGTTCTAAAACTGGAATGAACAGAGGTGAAGTTGTCTGAAGATTCCAGATATACGTGCTTCGGAGCAGTGGGGTTCAGTAAAGGCTATGGGTGACTCATGTTGTGTCCCAGACATCAACTCTGCTTTGCCTGTCCTAGGTCTTTACAATGCAGTAGCCTTAATACAATGTTGCAGAAAAAAATCATCAAAGTATTCTCACGTGGATGGTTTCTCATCAGCCTCCCCCAGTAGGAACGAACTGACAGTTTTCCTCTGACATGCTGAAGCTCACATGTGAGCACAAATTTTCTTACAGGCAGCTCAAGGTCATGTTTTCATTTATTAAATTTTTGCGCAATATTACAATTTTGTACATTCACGGTCTAGTTAGATCCCAAGAACAAGTGTGTACCAGGATGTCTATGTGAGATGTGTGGCAAGGGTCCCTGCAGAAGATGAATCGATATCAAAACATCAGAATGAGGGACTGCCTCCTGGCCTGTTACTGTCAGAGGGTGGTCTTCCTGTCAGTGTAGACAGCATAGAACAAATGAAGGAAATGAGAGGTAATTCCGTCATTTAAGTAGACAAAACAGTGTAATCACAAATTTAGGCAGCAAGAAATAGTTCACAGGAAAATGTTTTACTCTGTCTTGTTTGGTTTTTTCTGGGATATTTATCCCCTTTCTGCCCTTTCTCTCACCTTGTGCTATATCAGTGATATCAGAAAACATTACCAGCACAGTTAACTTACCTGTACAAATAATGAATGCTCTTCTACACAGTTAATATAACTTAAAACTTGTATCTATTTTCATGAATATTTTTTAAATTAAGGTTAAAGTGAGTTAGTTCAAAATTAAGTCATATCATAAATACTATTCTAATTTCATTTAACCTTAATTTATATTCTCTCTCTTTTTTTTTTTAATCTCTTCAAAATAATTGTCTTCTATTTCCTTGTCATTACCTTGGCAATTTCCTTCAGTGCTTGATTTAGAAAATGGTATTCAGGATGGCAGCAGAGAATGAATGGGCTAAGGTTTAATAATTTTGTTTATTGTTTTATAGATTATAAAAGCAATTTGGTTTATGAAGCAGCACAGAAGAAAACAGGCACTATTCTGGAAATTAAAGGTCTGCCAGTGTGATGCACAATCCTCTCCTGAATTGAAGATTAATTAAACACTTTTAAAAAATCAAAGTAAATGTCAGAGGCAGAGAGCTGAAATTAAAGAATACAGAATAACTATTACAAGCATAGCTAAGACAAAATTATTTGAAATATTATCATACATAATGTATAATAATTTCTGTAAAATAGTCTTCTTTTTTTCAGGTCCAGGATTCAGCATCAACAGATATTGATATGATAACAATGCTATGTTGATGTGCTCTTAATTAATGTGGGTTTAGAACTGAGGATGTTGCTTTCCTCTCATGTATATTAAACTACTTGCAATTTCCAAGTAAATAGTAAGTGAATTTATTTATGTAAATGGGTTTGATTGATGAAAGTCTTCTAGACCTTTGTTTCTCCTAGAGAAAGAGGAACTATGAATGTTTTAAATTGAAAAGACATAGTCTGAAATACTGCAAAAATTGTCAAAAGTTAAAGGCAAATGTGGGACATCATAAATGAGATTTTTCTCCTATTCAACTATTTTCCCCATTACTCCATGAATTAAGTATTGACTGCCCTGACAGTTAAACCTTTTGTAAATAAAAAGGACCAGACCCAAGAGACATTAGAAGGCTTTTTTTCAATTTGCATTATAGTAAAGAGCGTACTAGGACAGGGGGAGGGAGTGTTAACATTGTAAATATGAAAAGAAACAGAGTAGTTGATTTCTTGCAGCCTTCTTTTCTATCTTTCCTTCCCTATCCTAATCTTTATACATACTCTTTTCTTTTTGCAATCTTTTGTTTCATGTTCCAGATCTTTTCATCTCCCACTTCCTCTTCTACATATTTTATTTTGTAGTCTTGTAAATTCTGTAATCCCCCTGTTATAACTTCTCCATTATGATTTACTCTGTCTAGGTCATCAAGATGTTGAAGAACCGTGTAAAAATATAATCTCACCCTTTGCTTGCAAGCTGTGGTGAGCACAGGCCAACTAGCCTAGCATGACCTTTATTTTAGGCAGAGAGAAAGAGACCCCTTACTGCCTTCACTTGCTCAGTCAGATGCTGACTTGTCTTCCTCCTCAGACAGGGTTTTTAATTGTTTATAGGTGTTTACAGCCTCTAGGTTCTGGTTAAAAATTTCCTCTGAAATGTCACATGCCCCACTTAGTAGATGAGGTAGTATTACATGCTAACAAAGACCTAACCAAAGGCCCTGCATGCATGGATATTAAAATATTTTACTGAACCTACAGATGAAAGAAGGGTATTCAAGTCACTGAGTACACTCTTCAAAGAGTCTTAAGCAGCAGAGAGCCGAACTTAGGACATAGGCAAAGAGAAGAGGAGGAAATCAGATAGTGTATTGACTTGTGTTGATTAGAAACTCTTTCACTGGGCTTCTAAAGTTATTCATTTGAGAAATGACAGATGATTTTAGCTCAGCAAGTGTGTGCATTATATGCATCAAACTTACTGAGAACAAAGTCTTACTGTGAATTATCAGTCAAGCATCTCAGTTCTCTATGCATCTACTTATGAATTTGCATTTGAACACAATGTGAAGCTGAACTGTATGAAATCTATTTTAGATAACATATTTAAGCTTTGATGGAGAAAATCTTTTGCAGACCTACAAATCTTTTATAATGTTTTTCCTTTTTTTTTTTTTTTGTTACCATTTTAAAGATAAAAGAAGCTTTTGCTAGAGGTAATTCACTAAGCTGTGGAAACAAGTAAACAAAAAAGTGAAGGGGTAAGCATTATACTAATAATGGGGTTTTTTACAGCCTGGTTATTGGTACATTTCAATGGATGCTGTTGTGTGTGGACCTGTGTGTTTTATGAAACAGATTTTTAGCTAAGACAATAAATTTTTAGATAAGATTTCACTGAAGTGTCTAGTAAGCACATCCAGGAGGAACTCTAAAGAACTGCTTATTGAATAAGATGTCCAGAAAGAAGTTTTAACAGGTATGTTCTCTTTTAAATTGTCAAGGGAACACAAAATTTGCATGGCTTGAATTGGTCTTTCAAAATACAACAGGAACAGAAAGGAAAAGGAACAGATAATAGACAATGCATTTCTACACCTATCATCTGCTGATATTTGACTATAAGTCACTTTTAAAACACCTTGAGAACCTTCAGGGGAAATTGAAGTCATGCTTACTTCCCTTCATTTGTTTTCTTTTTTGACTTATCCAACAAGGCAGTGCTGGTTAATTTTGCTTCACAGGATCACAGAATCACAGAATGTTTGAGATTGGAAGGGACGTCCTGAGGTCACCTGGTCCAGTACCTCTGCTCAGGAAGGGCCACCTAGAGCCAGTTGCCCAGTATCATGTCCAGATGTCATTTGAATATCTTATTTTTTATCTGAATTTCAGTTAATTCATTTTTATTAAACTAATGATTTTTTACTTATTTAAAATTGCCCTTTCTTACTTTAGTAATCAAATGGTTATAGTTAACAGCTGTGATCTTGAAATCTAGTGACCACATAAACTGGCAGGAAATCCTGTCCTTGACTTGATATTAAGGCAGAAAAGCTCTGGGGAGCTTCGCTAACCTGCCACTATCTGGAAATTTTTAGACAAAAAGTTCTGATGCTTCACACTTGGAAAAAAATTCTTTCTTCTTAGTGTTCCTTGCGGTTTGTTTAAAAGAATCTGTATTATCTCTTGCTGTCACTATTTTGCACATTGCACATGTTAGTAGTCCAAAAATATTGCTATGGTTTATTCACTATTTCATGTTTAAATAATTGCTGAGCTTACTCCTATGCTTCATGGTCAGCTAACCACACTCAAGGAAATACACTCAGTAGTCAGGCAAAATATGTGCCCACACATCAGAGATTACAATACATACTGGAAGTCTGGAGAGTTAAGGCTTCTAACACTATCACTACTATAAAGATAACACCCTAATCTCTACAGTAAAAGTAGAAAAGCAAATACTGGTGACGAGGCATCAATAAATCTGAAAACACCACTAAATTTCTTGTAGAGGTAGATGAGAACCAAACTCACCGGCAAACCCACAGATCTTGCCTTCTATATTTTTCAGGCTTTTTGGCTGCTTCAGAAATAAGACTTTTTCCATTGCATATTTACATTTTTTCCAGCTGTCTCAAGGATATATGGAGATATGCAAAACAAACCAGAATGTTACTGGCACTGGACTGCAAAGCAGATTTGAGTTGTGCTCTACCTCTGCAGTTTTATGTGAGCTTTGACTTTATCCTAAACAATTCACACAACCCTTCCCTCCTGCTTTATCTGGTGTTCACCAAGGGGAAATAATTCTACTTCAGTGGGTACTAAATCTAGCTCTGAGTACATGTTTCAGACTTGTCATATGAAGTAATTTGCTCAAAAGTATTTTCAAGTTAATTTTTTCAACTTGAAGATAATTTATATCCATTATCACACAGTGATTTTCCTATAATGCTTTGCATTGAACCTTTATACTAATAACTAAGTGCTAAATTCTTATGTTTTCCTCTACTCCCATTATTTTTCTTGTTTACCTCCCTGAGACATAAAAAGAATTTAAACAGTTAATATATGTCGGCAATAATACAATAGATTTCCAGGTATGCCAGTGTGACAGATGTGAGTTACTTTTTACACAAAAAGCTGCCAGGCTGTCAGCTTCACCTGTGTAATTTGGAGAGAGCATTTCCTAATTTTCATAAAATGGCAGATTACAGGTCCACAGACTTCTTTGTGAATAATTGCTGGTTTCAGGATAGTCAATGCTCTCCTTTCATAATGATCTTTAACATCTTGGGAATTTACTCTGGTTTATAGAAAGAAATTTCCACACCTGCGTGTTCAAAGTCTAAGCAATTAATCCAGTCCATGAAAGGGTAAAAAAAAAAGGTAAGAACGGAGATTTTTCTAGTATAATTTTTATTTATAGTAGGTGTTATGTCAGTCTTATTTTTAAATCATCTCTTTCAGGAACGTGGCACAAGCACACATGTAAGTGTGATTACCAAGGAATCTAACAGGTTTTAGGCACCTGGGAAATCTTCATAAATTTGACCTCTCATGCTAAATTCACACCATTTGTATTCTGTTGACTTCAGATGAATTCAGACAAGATAAAACTGATTTTCTTTTTCTTCACCTTTCAGATATGGGATGTCTGCATCACAGGATGTTACATGGCTTAGTTCTCTTATTCATTCATTATTTTTCATTAAATGTTTTGACATTCTCAAATGAAAGATGCTGAAAAAGTGGTATTTTTTTCTTATCATAGCAGGATTGTAAGTATATATGTAAGATAAAGAACAGGTGGATATCTGAAATGTAAGGACATTTGAGGATGTGAGGGTTTTGAGGGTATCTAGTAAACACCTATTCAACTAAGAAACAAATTCAAGAGACTGGGAAACTACTAAATTGAACGCTAAGTTATATAAACTCTAATCAGAGAGAATGAAAACAATAACAAAAATGAGAACACTTGGGTCTCTGATTGATGGACTCCAGAGAATAAGGGTCTGTCACCAGTGACTTCCACCTAATGTGCTGGAAAGGTCGAGGCAGTCTGTGCTGCTCGTGTCTGTGTGAGTGATGTTGGTGTTTTTGTGGGTAAGGGAACTGCTCTGCTTGTACTGGTCTGTGAGATTGCCTGGAAAGTCAGACTCATTCAAACAAACTCATTTCAATGGAGACCAATGCAAAACTGCTTAGTTCTAGGTTTTCCCTGCAAGGTAAGTAATCTTAGCTAATATTAACTGCCTCAAAATGCAGATTTGTAGTCAGAAGAATCTTCAGACAGTCAATTCATGTATGTTAGCAATGAATTGACCATCTTCTGTAGGTAACCATTTCTGTTCATTCACAGTGGAAGGAACTGAGTTGACTTGGGCAAGAAAAGTCAATTTTAAGAGGCTAAGGTTGAGTGAGAGAAAATCGTGAGCATAGGCACCGAGAAAAGACACAAGGTTACTTTTCTGGAATGAAAACAATTTAGAGATCACGGAAATTCCAGTGCAAATCTGTAATTAATGTGACCTTGCACGTATAAACAGGCTGGAAACAATTAGGGAGATAGTCCTCCATTTGTAAACAATGCTGATAGGATCAATATAACAGATTGTTACCAACAGAGCCTTCTTAAACCATTTGAAGAGGATGCTGATAAAATAGCGATTGACCAGGAAAAGCTGTAAAAATGAGTTCAAGGGCTCAGTATGCATAGGGTACATGTCATTTCAGGACATGATCACATGAAGTCCTAAAGGTCTCTGGATCTCTGAAACACATTTAAATGGACTTCCCAAACATATAAGGAAAACTGAAATATTCCCTGATTTTCACCTTAACCTGATTGTTCCAAGCTATATTACAACATTAATATTACTCATAAAATTCTGTAAAAATGTGGGTTTGAATGTTATTCATGAGATTTTCCAGAAACACACACATTGTAAAAAATTATTATTCACAGAGTTCATCTACCACTTTGAAATATCTTGATTTATGACACAGACTTTTGTATCTTGAGCTCCTAAAGTCATTGACATAATTTGTTGTCATCCTTTGGATGAACAAGCCAGTAAAAAGCATAAGATACTGAATATCTGTGTTTTACAGCTTATTCTTTTAGTAGAAAAAATATTAAAACTCAATTATCTTTGGCTCTGTTCTACCTATTTCACTTTGCCATTGCCAGCCTCATACTTTTTGCATGCTTTCTTCCACTTCCTGAGGTTTTTTTCTGCAAAGCAGGTCTTTTTGTGAAAATTGCTATCTGGCTTTATTCTCGAATAAAATCTGTAACTTTGATTTCCAGCATCACCACATACAATCCCCAGAGAGATCATTGGCTCAAGAAATTTGTCACTATAACCAATCTCTTTAATGTCTACTTTTTTGACAACCCGCTGACAATAACTTTTACCAGGGGGACTTTAGTAATTAATACTATAAAGTTTTCACAGAAAGTGATCAAAAAATATTGATAATCTAAACAGGCAATATTGTGAATAAAAAGCTGCACAATCCAGATATGACACAGGCCGCTCTTCATGTAATACAGTGATGTGAAAAACATCACCGGTGAATATATGGTTACTAAATGAAATGTGTTTTCAACCAGAAGAGAAAAAAATGGAAAATAACACTAACACTACGGTAGAGTTTCACCTCGAGCTGATTCAATTTCAGAAATGTAGCCAAGAGTTCAATAGCAAGTGACACTGAGGTGAAACAAGAACAATGAACCCCAAGTGATACTGTTGGGGGATGCAAAACTAATCCTTGAGAGAAAAGTTATATTCTGACATATAGCAGAGCTTTGTTATTATCACTAAGGCTGAACAATGTTAGTAAGTAGACACGAAAGAATATAAGAAAATATAACAAAGAAAACCCCTTGGGCAAAGAGTTGCTCTCTTTGTTATGGAATTCAGTATAAGCCGAATTAAGGTGAAGGCAGTAGATTACATAATTTTTCAGGAGCTGGTAAGCAATAGGAGGAGAGCAAATAACAAACTAGCCAAATAGCCATAATTGTTGCTGAATTACTCATTATGCACCTTCTTCATATAGGGCAAACAGATTAACTGGTTGGACACTATAATGTAAGTCAATGTATTTCTACAGCCATTGTTAATTTGCTTTTCCACAAACACATAGTTGATTATAAGAAAGTAAATCTCATGGTTTAAAGTCCTGAGTTTAGCCCCACTGGCGAAATACATGACAGGCCATGATATTTGTTTTAAAAAGCTATATTTGAAGTAGTAGGGAAAAAAAGCAATGATTGCTGTACTAATCTCATGTCAGCATTGAAATCGATAGGATTTTTAAGAGATAAATGCAAATTATAATTAAGGAAGAGGAGAATGAGGAACACACAAGCTTACCTCTGAGCTTGAAGAAATATTGTCTCAAAGTATGCTTCTCTAGATTCCCTTTTCTTAAGGCAGAAGCTGATAGGACAGCTAGATAAATGCTTTGCTCTGAGAATTTGCTAATCAGAGAGAAAGAAAGTAGGTTTCCTCCTTGTCCATTAAAGAAGAAAAGGCAATGTAAACCATATTCCAGATCATAGATCTGGAAAACACATCTTTCAGCAAAAGACATCTGCCTTTTAATGGGACAGTAAAACAATAAATGTCTTTATAATAGAAAGAGTTGAACAGCACAGGTTTATTCTCTCCTGTTTTTTTAATTTATTTGGGATATTATTCTTTGTTTATTCTACCAGTCTCTAAAGAATTCAAGTTCAAAATCAAAACTTCCAGAGATATCCATTATTTAAAAGTCTTTTTGCAACTAGTTTACTATGGAGTATTTTTATTTTTATCATTTACTTTTATCATTTGTCTGATTTGTTTTCAATACTGTGTGTTTTTTATTATTATTTTTAACTTTATCTATGCCATTTTCTAATTAAAATTTTATGCTATCTTATTCTTTTACACGCATCCTGTAGAACAACCATTATTTGACAGCACACTCAAAACACCAGATGATACTTGCATTGTTTATTATGGTTAATTTCAAAGCAGTTCCCATCAAACCTATGTGAAGAGAAATCTCTTTATTCTGCCTCCAGCAACATAAAGTGCAGACTATATTTTGCTTTACTCTTGTACTTATCATGCAGCTATATTACTATTAAGAAAAGGGAGAAAGAGTTGATGTATCTATTCTGTTGAGAAGTTTGCACTGTATTTAATGTACTCCAAGGGTGAATATCACTCCTATTTATACCACAGTAATTTGTACTTGGGGTATTAGAGACAGAAGACACAGGATTTGCCTGACAGAATGCAGGAACTCAAAAGAGAAAGAAAATCCAGAGGATGAAGAACAGAATGCAGTGCAGAAGTGGAAAGGATCACCCGAATCACCATGTAGTGTTCTCATCTCCAGCAGGTAAATCTGTCACAGAATGACTTTTAGTAACTGGCCGGGTTCTGCCTTTGTATTCTAGTTCTCTTCTGCTGCTGAAAGACTCTTCTGGAATCTTGTTCCTCCAGTTGTAAGAAATCAGCTTCTATTTTCCAGTTTAAAGGTGAATAGGGACAGCTATCCTTGTCATTTGGTGTCAACAGTTAATTTTTTAACGTATATGTTGTGAGTACATGGAGCTTAGTACTGTTCCTAGGCTTTCCTTGAATATACTCACTTATGTCCTCTTATGCTCCTCTTATGAAGGAGCACCATAGATCTGTTTGCAGTTTTTGTTACCTTGGATACAGTTTCATTTTATTTCTTTGGGTGGATTTGTGCTGAATTCAGCCTCTTTAATGTTTTTTTTTGGAAGTCATAGACAGAGAAAGGAAAGGAACTGTGTTTTTTCCTTTGAAGGGAGACAGATCACCCTTTGGGGAAGAAGCAGCCAGTGCAACTGGTGGAGGGTGGCACTGGTGCCCATTGAAAGGTAGGAGGAGAACCATGGCATTGACATATGGGAAAGAAAATCTAATGTAGAAAGATGTGGAGTTTAAGACTCAAGGGGTTTCATTCAGGCTGTTCTTGGGAAGTCCCTGGAGAAACTGGACTCCTTGGGAGGAAAGAGAGGTTATGAAGTCATCACAAGTATAACAGCACAGGAAAGTAATGGTGAGGAATTCAAGACAGGAAGACTATAAAAGGGAGGAGAACTTGTGTGTGTCCATGGGGAGCATCCCTGAACACTGCTCTTATGCACACCCTGTTCCACACTGATTGCTGGGCATGCTTTTCTCCAACCTCATCATTCACTATTGTGAGTGATGTGGTCCTAAGTGAAGGATTTCTTGGCTTCTTTTTTTTTTTATCATGAGTCTATGTAAAAAATAGATGGACCTGTAGCTTCATAAGGGCTTTATAAGCTCTGATATTAGTAAGATAGGTGATCTATAAGACTGAGAATGTATGGGATATATAAGTATAGATTGAGAAAAAGAACTCTGACTGACTCAGCTCACGTGAATATTTAATTTTACTGTCTTAAAAGGAACTATCTCCTCTCTGTTTAGTGATCTACAACACCTTGTACTGCATCTTGTAAAAAAGAAATCTTTCATGGGCATTTTTCATTTGTGAAGGTTCATGTAAAAATAGCAAAACAGAATTTATTTTTTTTCTCTTATGAAATCACACTACAGCAAAACAAGAGGTTGAAGAAGAGTGTCCAGCAATCTGTTTGGTGCAGGGTTCAGTGATACTGCATAGAACTACATATGTTGGTACCAAAATAAACCAAGATTTTCCTGGCCCAGATCCCACTTCCATACTCTGCTGTTGACTACATATAGGTAAGCACAGAAAACATTTTCAGGTGTATATATCTCACTGTTTTCAAAGAAATGCATGTCTGAGAATGTTAAAAAATTACCTAACACTGCAATTTTTGCTTCTGGATGATTTAGGAAAAAAAACTAAAAAAACCCTAAATAGAGAAAAATATAGAAAATTTTCTCATTGATTAAGACCTTAAAATTCCAGTTCTGGTTTTGAAAGTAGTTAAATCACTTACGCCCTTTTATCACAAAGTTCAAAACTATAACACATGTTCTGTTCACAGCTCTGGAAGGTGCACATATTCACATTATCACCTGCACTGGATTTGGATATAAATATTTATTACAATTCAGTCTCCACTTGGAGCATCACTCATGAAACCACAGATGAAGAAAAGCCAAGATGACAAGACAGAGATGAATGCTAATACATTTGAACTTTTGCTAGCAGTAGTCAGCTTTGATATCAACACAATCCCTTCTTTTGTTATGCTCAGTATATGAAAAGCTATTTTAACTGTCTAAATCTAATAACATCACCAGTCATAATCCATTCCAGAATCTAAGAGAAGTCACTGACTTTTTTCTCCCCTCAGTCATCTTGATCTGCCTAGACTAAACAAGACAAAATTATTTTTACCCATGACGGATTTCATAAATCACTAATAATGTAATAACTGCCAAGTATCACAAGACTTCTAGTGATATTTAAGGATTTTTGGCTTGAAATTCATGCCATTGGTGAATGATAAACAGTTTTGAGAGACTGTTTTCAATGTGTTTTTCATCAGACCACGGTATATCACATTGATCGCAAAAGAATAAGGATGATGCAAGTTATACCCTTCATATTAATGAATGCATTGCTTATAAGTTGGTGTTAAAGTAAGTGTCTCAGGAAATTAAGAGTATTTAACAACTATATTGTAATAAATTATGCACAATAGTTCTGTTATGACTCTATAAGGTCTGGTTTCCTTTGTTACTAAGATGATGCTCACTGTAACTCTTTCCACTTTTTACGGCTTGCCAGTTTTGTCATTAAATATCGTGGCAGTCTGGAGATCCCTGAAAATTCCCATTCATCTTTTGTACAATGTGTTGAATAGTAGTGAAGCAAAAGATGTAGAACACATGCACCACCATGTCCTTGATTTTTCACACATTCATTGTAGTTTTGGTGTTATATCATTTAGCATGTATGAGATTTGATTTTTTTCTCGAGAGTTGTCAGGATAGGGTTCTAGTCTTCAAAATAGATGAAATGTTGGCGTGGTAAAATATAATTTTAAGCAAGTATGCTAAATAAGAAAAAAGAGCAACCAGTATTTTTTTTTTTAAATCACATATAAGTGGATAAAGAAAAATATTTCAAGTATCACAGTATTTAATGAATTAATTAGTGAAAGTATACTGTACTCAACATTAAGATCACAATTTACCTTTAGAAGTCAAAAACTGTGAGTAGCCAAGTGCATCACACCATGAGTATGCAATAAATCACCATAAAGATTAATCCAAGAAAAGCCCATCAGTTAGTCATTCAGATAAGTGTTAGCAGAGCAATTCAAAACTCAGTGTCAATTAGAAGTCATGGTGCTCTAAAAAGATCAAATAAATCTACAGTCTTTGAGTAAAACATAATCAATATTATTAAAAATAATCCTTGATCAGTCACAATCAAGATTAATCAGGTAATTGTACAAGGGAACATACTAACTAAGGAATAGTAATTTCACAACACCAAGCAGTTTAGGGGAAGAAGAGGTAAATCTAAGGGGTTTTTCCCTACATAATGTTGGCAATATCATTGCTACCATGACTTAATTAGCAAATTTGTTCCCAAGAGAAAGAAATGTAGTCAACAAGTATTTGACTGAATGGAAAAATAAATTAAAACTTTTTTTTAATCATCTCATGCAATTGTCAATGCCACTATCTTAAAAAATGATTTTATCTGCAAAAAATATCCAGTAAGAATGTCAAGTGATATGTTCTGTCTTAATTCCAAATGTAAGTATTTTTAAATTATAAATATTTAGTTCTAGATTTCAAGCAGAACAAAACAAAAATCCAGAGACCTTTGGACGGGAAAAAATGCAGCAATATTAGTCAGTTAAATTGTTCTAGAATCCTGGCAAACCCTGGAGACCAACTGTCATGTGCACACACATTCATAGATAAAACTCCTTTGCTGTTTACACCAAGGGGACCATAATCAAAATTACTCTTCAGGATATGTCTTAGCTTTTGATATATTCTGAGTGGATGCTAAGGACTGTACAGGAGACAAGGTTGGTCTGGGCCAAAACCTTTTTCTGGGATGTTACAGCAGCTCTGCAGTGTAAGACATCTTCTCTGAAAATGGTCTCTTTCAGCCCTTAAGGAACAACGTGAATTCTCTGAGGTCTGTGTGTAGTTCTCAGGGGTGCTCTTTTCAATTTGTGGCCACAGAAAAAGCACTAGAGAGAGTGGCAAATCACCTAACTTTAAACCCCAACTCTAGGCTGGTTCTCTGTGCTCCTACAGTAAAGTGATGCCTTAGGGAAGCAAGCCATCTCATTGCCACACAAGTGGGATGGATTTCAGTAAGATATCTGTCTAATCATTACCTGTAGAGAAACAGAACCTCTGAATGTCTAACTTTTGTGAAAGTTTCGCGCTGAGGTAGAAATATATCTCACCTGTAAATATATCCCACCTGTAAATATGACTGTGTGTTACACAGGTAAATGAAGTTTCAAGGCACTGAAGTGGCTTCTGATGCACAAAAGTAAGTATCATAGAAAACTATGAACAAACTGACTTGTGAGCCAAGCTGAAGCTCTGTAACTGCTCTGTGAATCAACACATCTACTCATTTCTATTTCATAAGTTTATTGTATGTCTTCTTGAAAGTGACCAATACTAGATGAAAACAAATTTATAGTAGCCAAATGGGTGCAAGATCTCAGTTCCCCTGTATTGGAGAACAGAAGAGTCATTTATTAAAAGAATTGTATCACTGAGTTGCTGGCAATAGGATGGGGCTTGGATTTCATGACCCACCAGATCTGCCTTATTCATATGATCCTAATAACTAAGATTTTATGTAGACAGTTCTGCATCTTCTCTTAATTTCTTCTGTCCCTGAATCAACATAACTGTTTCAATATTAATATTTGATTATACATAGATATTACCTATATTGATTTCATTTTAGGTTCTCATCAGAACTAACAACCAGATAAATACGAGTGAATTATATGATCGGTCTACACTTCATGAGTCTTAACATAAAATTAAAATTCTATTGAATTAAATGCAGGTGTTCAAGAGCAGACTGTCAGAGATTAAATGTGTTTGTAATAATGAAAGCACAAACAGGTGCTTTGTCAGACAGGTGTAGTTTGACAGTAACTTGCTGATTAATTAAAACTTTTATTTTTTATTGAGTGAAATAGTATGAAACTGGTAACTGTTACTAATTAAGATAGAAATAAGTTTTTCCTCAGTGGATTTTTTTCAGTACCCACATTTTGTTGATCTTTAAAGGAGTTTAGCTGCTTTTGCCTATATCTATCTATGTTAAACCCATTATCATAGATCATAGAAAAGTTTGGGTTGGAAGGGAGCTTTAAAGGTCATCTACTCTGACACCCCTGGAATAAGCAGGGGCACCTTCATCTAGATCAGGTTGCTCAGAGCCCCTTCCAGCCTGACCTGGAATGTTTCCAGGAATGGGGCATCCATCAGCTCTCTGGGCAACCTGTGCCAGTGTTTCACCACCCTCATTGCACAAAACTTCTTCCTTATATCCGCTCTAAATCAACTCTCTTAGCTTAAAATCATCATCCCTTGTCCTACCCCTACAGGCCTTCCTAAAAGGTCCCAGAAACTGCCTGTCTCCCACACAGGGCCTGTCATGTCATGCTGCGCAGCAAATTCAGGTGCTCACTGCTCCCCACAGCATTTGCTACAGCTGTTTGTTCTACCTAGAGGTTAGGATGGCAGCCTTACTGTATCTTTGATATTGGGCTGTTGGATTTTTTGTGATTCTAACAATGAAATGTAAAATCTGGGCTTACTACTGGTCTAGTTTTCAGTTTAATCCTGATAGAAGACTGCCACAGGCTCCATGAGAGACATCAGCCACTGCAATGAAAACAGGTTTCTGTAATGATTTCAAAGTAGGATTTTTTTTTCCTTTAATCTGAAAAGCAAATGTTCTATAAAATATCTGAAGCTGCTCAGCTTTCTAGGCAACATTCCCAGTCATTTGCAGCAAACAGTCCACCTCCTGGAAGGTAAAAGCCAACAAATTTCACACACGGTAGGGGTAGTAATGCTGAGCTGCTATATGCTGTTCTTGCTTACCACAAGAAACCACAAAGCAGGTCACATAAGCTATTTAACAAATAATTAAAATTGGAGGAAAGATGTCATTTTAAGACAAAAGCTGATAATTCACACAAATTCGCAAAGGTCTCACAACCCTGTGAGTAGTCTACAGTATAGTAAATAATTAACACTATAGTAAATATTTAACACCAAACCTAAGTCTTGCTGTATGACAAAAACAAATGTAATAATATTTGAGGCAAAATAATATGTATGTACTTCTTTTTTTCTTGACAAATCCAATATTACTTTGCAAAGCCGAAGTTAGGTATTCAGGACGGCTAAAAATTTTTTAAATATTTGGTTCCTTAGAAACATAATGTCCCCAGAAGTATACATAGCCCAATTTCAGCTTTCATGTAGTAAAGGTGACTTATTTTAAACATAAATAGGACGTTTGTGATTCCCTAAAAAGAATGTGACCAAGCCTTTTTAACCTCATTTCCCAGTTACAAAGTAAGGTATATTTATAGCACCATTAATAATCTAAGCAATAATTTTGCTCCATTTATTTTAGCAAATGATTATTTTATCTTTTGAACTAACTACTGAAACTATTAAAATTTGATTTCCAAGCTTTTCCCAACATATATGTGGTTCAGATAGAAATATTAAATCACTAATGTACGATAATATAATTGTTTTACTATATCAAAACATTAAAAGTATTAACAGTTTTCATACTAGAGCTATTATTGGCTGATATTATTCAAAGTCAAATAAAATCTTCCATGCTTATGAATTTATTACCTCTAACTCTTTTGGCCAGCAGTAATCATAATGAACTAAACACACAACAATGAAAAGACCTCCTAAACCACTGATTAACTGAGCATGATGCACTGGTCTATGTACAATCACAGAAGAGAGAACTCAGTCTATCCAGAGTCAAATGCTGCATTGTGAATACAGTTAACTCTACATGTGCTTATCATGATGATAAATGTGTTTTACTCTGAGTCATCCCCATCAGTCACTGAGTAGTGACTAATCAGTGAGCTAGACTAATCAAAACCGTAGATTTTGTCAGTGTTTTGGTAGAGCTGAAGAACCTTTACTTCTGTAACATGGAGTATACATCAAGTGTTACTTTGATGTAGCTGAGCAAAAGACCTCTGACAATGAGGTATCTCCATGACCTGTGCCTTGGACTTGTGATGACTAAAATCAGCAATCTGTATTTTTATAAGTTGACAAATGTTTCAATAGCACTGTCAACACTTCTAATGATAATGATTATAAGACAAGTCATGTTAAGGAAACTTTCCTGTCTGACCATCCAGGAGCCACTCTGGCAGTGGCACTCACACCACCTGAGCTAAGGACCAAAGCCCCTTCTCAATGGGCAGCTCCGCTGCAATAAAAATATAACAGCTTGAGCTGGATGCTTCTGAGGAGGGACCCTGAACAAAGGAAATCCTGAGTTTTTATATCCTCACAGTCTTAGTGCACAAAAGTCTGGGGTCTTCCAGCAGAGTCCTTGGGTCTTGCTGTGTCTCCAAGTGTTTGCTCACCTGGTTGGCAACAGATACCCATGCCCTTTGTTATGCCAAGCTTGGTACCAGTTTACAGGCTCTTGCCTTGGGCTCCCAAAACCCAGAGTTGAACCTGCAGCTGGCACGGCAGCTGGCACACCAAGCTACCAGCCTCCTGACCATATTCCTCAACAACTGTGAGTTTTAGTTGCTCTTTCTTTCTTATAATGAACCCTCAAGATGTTTTTGCACTGATAATTTACTCTAACACTTTCTTCTTAGAACAATAACCACAACAGGGTTGTCTTGGTCAAGACAGTTAAAATGGAGCCCTACTTTACAATGGAGACTTAGATATATACAAAAATTTCACTAAAGTCTAAAATGCACCTGTCTAACTTTAAAGGCAAAATCAAGAAGTTCAGATTCACATTCTTTTCATATTAACATTCTCTTTGACTCACTGTCACTGAACTCCTTTCAAAAGGTTTTTGGTCACAGAGCTGTTTAGGTCATAGACCTATTGGAACAAGTGCAGAGAAGAGCCTCTAAGTTGATCAGAGAAGGGCTGGATCACCTTTCATGTGAAAACAGGCTGAGACTGTTGCAGCTGTTCAGCCTGGAGAAGAGAAGGCTTTGGTGAGACTTCAGAGCAGCCTCCCAGCCTCCAAAAAGGTTGGAGACAGACTTTTCACAGCATATGTAGTGATAGGACAAGGGGGAATGGCCTTAAACTAAAGGAGGGTAGGTTTAGATTAGATGACAGTAAGAAATTCTCTACTACAACAGTGGTGAGACAGATAGATGTGAAAGTTTGAAAGAGTTCAAACTGACTTAAATGTTTTTGATATCATGAGCTGAGTTAGGCTCCAAAGTAACTTTGTCAATTTCAAAGAATGTAACCATTTACAGAAAGACTTTGAGAACTGGCTGATGACTCAGTTTTCATTACTTGTTAAGTTTATAGTTTGAGATATATAATGGAAATCTCCAGAAAGCTCTGAACACATTCCTTTGAAGCCGGGTCGCCTTCTGATGTTTTACCTTCACAAACAGTTACTGCTATCAAAGCCACCAGACACTGTTTTAAAACACAGACTATAAAGCTAAGTATTATCCTTCCCTTATTCGCCCCACACTCCCACACTGACACCAAGGAAACTGAGTGAAAAAACCTGATCTTTTGCTATCTTGAGCCAAGAGAAGTACAAACAGTTGAAAACATGCAACTAAATTATCCTTATTCCTATTTCCTAAATGCTTAAAATATCCTAAAATCAGAAGAATAAATGCTAAAAAAACCCAAACAAAAAAAAAAACCAAAAAAACAAAAAACAAAAAACAAAACAAAAAAACAAACAAAAAAACAACAACAAAAACAAACAAACAAACAAAAAGTTTGATTTTCAAGAATGGAAATATATTTTTTTGACAAGTTACAGAATTATAGTTACTCTACAGTGTCAAAATAACACAAAAAAATACAATTTATTTCCCAAATAAAACAATGCCTAATGGAAATAGAACTTGATGAATAGAACAGGAAGAAGGCTCTGGATTCGAGTCCTTACTTCACTTCTTTTAGCAATGAGTTTGTTTTGGCATGTAACACCAGCATTGAATGTTCAAAATTAAGCAAACTGCTATGAAAAAATACCAAAGCTCTTAAAAAGTATTTTATCAATGCATTTACATACATATTTAAATGTTAAAGCTTAATTCTTGGGCTTTAGAAAATAAAAAGTTTTGGATTAAATTTCTTTGATGCCAATCATCACTCAAGCAGATATTGGCATCTGGAAATTCCTTGTTTTCAGGTGATCCTTTAAAATACTTCGAAGTGTTAAAATTTAAGGCTGTAAATACATAAGAAGCAGGATCAAAGGAATCTTTTAGTTTATCACATACAACTCCCTTTATTAATGGCCACTCTAATCTGTAAGGACTTTCATAAAATGAACAATATTCTCCTGAATGTTCAATAGGCTAAATATTCCCTGGCTCTACCACGAACACTTTTCTGATACAATTTATATTTCTACAGCCGTGTACTGTCATTGCTATTTTGAAATAAATCCTGATAGCTGGTCTATTATTGACTTTCTTTTCTTGCTCTGATCATTCTCTGCCCTTTCTAATTGATTAACTGTCTCCTTATAGCAAGAGTTTCCATAGGCTTTGATTAAGGTCTCGGCACAGGAATATGTTCACTAATCAGGTCCTCAGAAGTAGATTTAGAGCACTAATTACAAGCAGCTGGACGCTCTAACCTCTTATAGCTATGATTAAACAGTAACTTAGACAAGCAACTTCCTCTCTGGCTACTGCTAAAACTTAGTCAGGACCTATTGTCTTCCAGATAGCTGATTTTTTCTATCATGTTAGCTTACAATGGAGATCTTTTACAGTAAATTTTTCTCTTAAACACAAGTGGCCTGATAAGCATGCCTCACAAATTCCTTATTATTTGTTACGTAACCCTATACAGGCAAATTAGAGATTATCAATCAGTGTCTACTACTTTGACTGATGGATCAATGAAACAAAACCCAAGCTAATAATATTATTTATTTGATATTCTTTTTTGACTGAAAGTAATGGAAGCTAATTTTATTATTACTTTGTATAAAAAGCATAGAGATATTGTGGGTTACTGAAATTTGATAATTCCTAATTATAATTCTTTGAGTTTAGATTGAATTTTGTCCCTTTTTTTTGTGGTTGATATAACGAAGCACTACATACAGTGTGTTTGACAATGTGGTAGTTTTGGTTAATTAAGTTCTGCAGGAAAAATAAAATACTTGGCATGAAGACAATCAAATTTTGCAGAAGGGTAATGATTTTTTCTCTTCATCTTAAAAGAGTCCTTATAAAGGCAATTAGGCTTTTTGCTGTTAAGTAGTTTGTATATTATTTAGATTCAACAATTGAAAAGATGAGTTTGTGTAATAATAAGTGATGCTTCTTTGCAGCTTATACAGAAGTCGTCAAACTGATTGTCCTTTCCTAATTATTTTTTTTCTATGAGATGATTTTTAAGGTTCTGATGCTAAATACAGTTCAGTAACGTCTGATTTTTTTACAATGTTACTGAAAAAATTTAGGTATAAGAGCCTTTTGTACACTTTACTACTCTTTTTTTATCCTAAAGAGAAGTCACAGGAAATAAAATTTTCTCAGATTTTGGCTTATACTGCAGCTCTTTCCCTTTTCCATCCATTTTACAGTATCCATCAGAACTAGTTGTGGCAGTTCAGTCATGATCTCACAAACACTGACTTGTTGTAGATACATGATTTAAATACATTAATTTTCAAATAAATTGTCCTGATCTCTTATCTGGGTTAAACCCAAGTATATGTTAGTCATATGGATCATTGATAGTGAATGACAGTCTGGAGGTGCAAGAAAATTGTTTCTCATGCTACTGTTCATAGAACAGTGGGGCAGGTAGGTCAGGGCTATATCTTTGCTTAAAAGCACAGAAAATTCTGTTTGAGAAGGAGCACAGCAGCCCAGAAGGCTCAGTGTGCTCTTGACTAGCCTCATTCCTGCAGGGAAGCAGTGTCCCAGGTATGGTTTCCTTTAAAAAAAGCAGAGAGCACTTACTTCAGTCCTAACCTTATGGTTATTGAAAATTTTCTCCCATCCAGCTAAAGTTTTCTCTTATGCATCACAAGCTAAGCATTTCTGATTTCTAAGAAACTTTCCATCAGTAGTGATAGTACAGAGAACAGGAACCCATCAATCTTTATCCAGATCATTCAGTATCTATTACTGAACTGCACATTAGATGTGCATTTCCATCTAAGCATAATGAATATAAGTAGACATGTAAGTCTAAATTTTCCATATTTTGAAGTAGGAAGCTACAAACATAAAACATAATTGGGAAATAGAACACACAAAGATGTCCTGGGATTTTCTTCATGGCTTCTTGCATTCCTGTGTTACCACCAGACAGTTTTTTAAAAGAGATAGGTATTTTCTCTTTTTTGCCAAAAACCTGCTCTTCTGAAGAAGGGATTGTGGTAAAGCCTTGAGTCAGTGCATCTTTGTCAGGAGGATGAAACAAAGAACTGAGACAGATCCTTTTTCCTCAGCAAGGGCTACAACATCTTGTCTATCTCCCTAATGACAAATACCTCTGTCACGCTGGCACTGTATGAGGGATCGAGTCCTGCCAATGTGACATGGGTACACAGAATGGCAGGTTTCAGACACTGGTTTCTAGGTTTTATGCAGAGTTACTTAAGATGGTAGCTTTTGATTTAAAGTCTGAATTTCCATAAATGCATAAATTTAGATATATCCCTTGTTAAAAATTTCTCTTGTTAAAAAATAGCTCCTATGGAAATATACTGTCTGAGTCATAGCTGTGTAATACCTACATATGCAATTTTCACTTGCAACATGTAAACCATTTCAGTTTAGTCCATTAGAAATTGTATCTGGAAGGGTACACTATTTATTCAAGTTAGGTAATATGTTTTTAGCAAAAAGATACATTTTGTAAGAAATAAAGGATTCTATTTCAATTTTTTTTCCAATTTCCTTGAAACCCTTACACCTTCTGTTTTAGTCAGTCAGGGTCACTATATACAGCAATTTCAGTAGTAAAAAAAAAAAAATGCCTACAATATACCTGCTTCTACTTCTGTTACAATAAATAGGAGCTTGCTTTCTTTTTCACTTACTGGAGAGCATATAAATTATGCTGGTTCCCAACTTCTGTGCACCTTGCTTTTGTAGGAATTGGACTACAATAAACAATTCATAATGTCACTAGCAGACACGTGTAATTCTTATATCATTTACCCAAATCAGTGTTGTGTGGCTTCCTACAATGTTTTGTATTTTAAGCAAACTAAGCAAGTTGAAAAAAGTACTTAAATAAAAGCTGTAGGGGCAAAGAGAGCTATGAAAGAGGATTTCTGAGGTACATATTCACTGAAATTGAGCTCAGTTATTGAACTTCTCAGAAGATAATGGGTCAGATTCTGTCAGGTATTTTCTGTTAGTGTAAAGTTTGTACTCAAAGCAAGCAGACATAGACTACAGAATAAAATAGTAATGGGCACGGCCTTGTAGTGAGAATAAATCAAGTCATTCACTATGCTTTAAAATAATTTAAAATACTCCCTCAAAACATCTTTCAACAAAAAACATGTTTTCATAGGAATGTGTCATGGTTTGAGATAGCCCCAAAATCCAATTCCCTAGCTCCATCCCCCCTCCCACATCTCAACCTAATGTGAGATGGGTTTTTCCAGACAAAACACAACCAGACTCAGAATGGGGGAAAGGGAATATATTACAATGACTGTACAAATACATACTATAACACATTATACACACCATCACAACTATCTCTACCATGACATACAGTATTTACAATGGATCAGATCTCTTCTCCCCTCCAAATAAAAGTCCAGGAGGGAAAGAAGGACAGATCCCTTCCAGTCCCAAAGCAGCAGCATCTCTTCCAAGGCAGCAGGTCTTCTCATCTCATGCATGCAGCAGCTGATAGCTGGATCTCTGCCAGTACTCACGAGGGAGGTATCCAAGCCCCCCCTCGGCCCCGTCGTCAACCAACCGAGGGGTCTTCCGTGGGCTTCGTAACCCCAGACAAAGGCCGTTTCACCACGTCATATCACGAAGACGCAGGGGGTCTTCGTGACGGTCTGGTATCTCCAGGAGATTCAAGCTCCTTGCAGGGCCTCTGTGCCCTGTCTCAGGCTGCGAGCTTCTTTGTAGCTTGCAGCAAGGGAGGGCCCCCAAGGCCAACCTCCACACACCGTCCCAGCTGAGCTCTCAGGACGACTGAGCTTCTTAGCTCCTTTACTCCATCTAGGACTTCTAATCAGTAAAAGTCCACCCCCTCCATTTTGGAGGGATCTCCAAGAAAGTTTAGGGGAGTTTTGCAGTTCTTACCCCCAAGTTTTCTCTCTGTAGAAACTTAGTTCTGTTCTCTGCTGCCATTCTTTCTCTCTCAGGTTTGCAGAAGTTCTGCCTGCTTTGCTGCATGGTTGTTTTGCTGCTCTCTTATCTTTTGGCTCTGTGCCGCCGCTTTTCCTCCGGTCGGTGCTGGCTGCCATGGTTTTCAGTATCTCTGGTTGTTGCTCACAGTGGAAAAGCATCTCCCAGCTTAACTACAGACACTTAGCCCAGTCTAACACTGTTCCAAGTCTCTGCAGTCCCCAACTGGGGTTGGGGGGGCCCCGGAGGCCCCAAGGGGCTCCGAGCCCCCTTCCTCGTGGTCTCCTACAACATGGCTACTTTCTTCTACTCACCAAACTACAACTCTTCTCTTCCGGTGCTTGTGATATGTTTACATTTCTGCAGGAGCGCTCATTGGGCAGAACTTCAAAACTTCCAGGGGTTTCCACCCCTGGGGGTTACCACTTTTCAGCCTCTGGGGGAAAACAAGGTTCAAACCACTACAGAATGTTAATTTTGATTCCAGATATCATTTGACTAAATTAGTATTTTTTGTGCAAAGATGCTTGTCTCATTTTGATAGAAGCAATTCCCTCTTTCAGTTTCTGTTTATCCAACTCTGTCTGAAATAACTGAAATAACTTATATCAATGCTTTTTATTTTTCAACTCATCAGGAAATGGGAAAAGTTAAAAAGGTCAATGTTCCTTTTGGTCACTGGAAAAAGTATTCTTAAAAGAATAAAAACATTTATCTTTTCAAAGCTTAAACTTTTATAAATGACTGTATTATCTGTATTTATTTCCTTTATCAGAATTGTTCAAAGTTCAAAAAAAAGCCATTAGAAAATTAGTCTCATTTTTCTTATAGGTTATTACGAGTTTAATTAATGATACATTATAGAATA
This sequence comes from Corapipo altera, assembly GCF_003945725.1. NCBI lineage: Eukaryota > Metazoa > Chordata > Aves > Passeriformes > Pipridae > Corapipo > Corapipo altera. Next base: position 4,093,113 of record NW_020884883.1, on the reverse strand, counting down.
ACTCCCTTGCATTGTTTTCCTAAAATAATTGTTCAAGATAAGAAGCTGTAGTCAAAAAACTTGACTACTTCAGCTTCTGCTTAGGCTATACAGAAACATCTGTCATTGGAACATGATTTTATTCATTTATTTTAACCTACCATGGGTTTCCTACTCTTGAATTAATTAACTTGTGCAGGCGAACACTGGCATAAAAACTGATTAGAGGACTGAGGCCACTCTTAACCTCTATGGCACCTCAGGTGTGAATCCCAGCTCTTCTGATTATTTTACTTATGTTTTATTGCCCTTTAACTGCCTCATCACAAAGTGGTTGCTCTGGATAGCAGAGACCATCACTGTGCCCTCACCAAGATACAGGAGCTTTAGCTGGGATGTGGGTCTGGCTCTGTGTTTTCCAAAAAGATGAATACGATATGCAGAGATAGAGCCTTTCTTCACACCCTGGGCTCTGGCCTTTCTGCAGTTGCTGCAGTCACTGGGCCAGCTGGGATAAGCTGGAAGGAGCCAAGACTGTACCTTCAGGAAACAGGGTTGACTTATTTTTATAGAATCATAGAATGGTTTAAAGGACCTACCTTAAAGATCATGTAGTTCCAGCTCCCCCCTGCTAAAGACAGGGAGGCCACACTTTAGATCAGGTTGCTCAGGGTCCCATTCGACCTGACCTTGAACACTTTCAAATATTATTTTTAAAATACTTCAGAACAGCCTGTGTGTTTGTCCGGGTACCCCTGCTGTCTCTTTAGACAAGTGTTTGGATTCATCCAGCTGTCGCTTTTGGCCAAGACCCTCATTAGCTGCCAGACCGCTGTCACAAAAATCCTGAAACAACTTCTCCCCTTTTAATTGGATTATTTAAACAATGTGCTTTACCACTGTCTTCCCAGTGTGGCCTTCAAATCCTGCTCCCCTGACTTTGCCCATTTACAGCACAAACCATTGGTGGCTGACAGGAGTTCCCCGCTGATGGACGTTCAGCCATTCCTCCTCCCTCCCCTTGTCCCTCGTCACATCTTTTCCCACCTCTGAGCTGTCACCACCTTTCTCTAAGCTGTACCAAGGAGAAGAGGAGAAAATTAATTGTGTCATTTTAACATAACATCTTTCTACAATCATAACCCTGGAAATGTTGCCTCCTTGCAATTACAGTGAACTTGCATGGGTGCAACTTCATTTATTTAAATAGCCTGACATCTGATTGACACATGCAAGTATGTGAGCAGAATCTTGGCCTACACCTTTGTCACTGTGAGTTATTTCAAATGTAAGAACATTATTTACTACTTCAGTTACATAAGGATAGATATAACTAGACATATATTGCTGCTGTCACTTCTCCCCAAAAATACAGAATTAATGAACTCTGGTCAGACAGTCCTGGCTTGTCTCAGGTTTGTCTGGTGGAGGTTTTGGGGGCAATATGTGGATCCTTTTTTTTTTTTCAGTAGTTAAGTTTTAAATTTATTATAAAACTTTAGCTACAGGTTATTTCTCAGATGATAACATGAAATTTTTTTTTTACTAGAAAGCTCCTCCTTTTCAAACCTGACCTGTGGAACAGTGAAGCTGTTTTCTTGTATTTTGCTGTGTTTGTAACTGGATCCATTCAGCCCTGAGACTACAGACTTCCTTTGTTCCTTTGTTGCATTCAAAATCCTGCTAAAGGTAAAAGAAAACTCACAAACCTGGGATTTATTGCTAAGTGTAGATGAAAACTTCACAGTCAAAATGAAGAAATATTATTAGTCCTGATTTAAGACAAAGGAAAGGAAAAGAGAAATAAGTAAGAAAATTAAAGGTTCAGACTTCATAGTATCTGCATCTTGATCTACTGTTGTATCATGTCACATACCATGGTAGTTGGTTTTGACCAGGGTGGCCAGGAGCATTACAGCATTCTCGGTTTTTCACCAGGAGGAGTACAACTTTAATACTGATGGTTTCCTTTTCCTTACTCTAGGGTCCACTTTCATTTGTATTCTTCCTTACCCTTTCTATACCTTGTATATTCTTCACTGATCTAAAATACTACATTAAATCTCTATTTAATTTATATGGAGTGTGAGTTACCCCAGATACAAGCTCTTTGTTTTCTCTTACCCTTGTATCTGGTTGTGCTCGACTCCCTAAACTGACATTTCTGCAGCTGATGAGCTGCAGGGATAGGGATGCAGATCCTCCAGTGCCCAGCTGTTATGATGCCATGCCATGTCTATCCCACACAGCATCCCATGCCTGTGTTCCAGTTTCCAACACCTTGATCTCATTCCATCACTATACTCTACATCATGGCACTGCACAAATGTTTCATTCTACACAAAAAAAACTACTTCTTACTAGTATTAATTTAAATTTAGTTATAAAAAACCTATGTAAAAGTAAGACAAATTAGGTCATAAATTTCATTTTAAAACTGATCCAGCTAACAAAGTGAAATAAAATTCCTGGCAGGCCAAGAAAAGCCTAGAAAATAACTTTGACAAGTTCTACTACTGAGACCTTACAAGATTAATACAAGGTACACTACTCTCGCAAACATAGTTTTCTGCCAGAAAAAAACCCAAACAAATGAAATATTACGTACCAGTTCTACACTTTACAGAACAATGCACTATAACACAGCCCCCCAAAAATACCTTTTGAGCAGTGACTGACTACATAAGCACCTTAACTCATCTCAAATAATGTATGTTACGAAGAAAGAGAAAAAACTAAATAGAATTGTTAGTTTGATATGGTACCAAATATGTTGGTTGTGTCCTGGTTTTGTCAGATATATTTTTAAAAAAACAACTATCAAAGCTATTCCATCTAAATAAAATTTGAGCACTTCATTATTACTTGTTTGGAAAATTTTTTTTGAACAATAAATCTGAACAGTCCGCATCAAACAATTATACACCACATAAGTGGGGCATATTTTGGTATGTTACATCATCTTAATATTTCTTGCTGGATATTTTCTGTTTTCAGTTCTCCATGTTTCTTTCGAATAGATAAATAAGTACTTAATTCCTGAGCATTATGTATAAAAGATTATTACAGATTCACAGATTAATTTTAAGAAAATTATGGTTTATTAAGAAGTTTGGAGTTTTTAACACAAATATAGCAAGCACAGAAACTAGACGAGTTGTAATACCTGTTGTTTCTGTCAAAAATAAAAGAACAGAAAGGTTCTGTATGATCCTATTTGACATTATGTTTCAGTACTGGTCAAGATATTTATACCAGATAGAATTGAAAAAAGTGTCAAAATTAGCTGAGCCTAGATGGTCAGGTAAAGCTCAGAGAAGAGAACTTTAAAATGTAACATTTCAAAATGAAGAATGTAAGTGAAACTAATATCAGTTTTGGCATTTGAAAATTATTTTTTTCAGTAGATAACCTTATCTTGTTGCAATTTGAGCCAAATAAAAATAGATTTTTTTAAATTTTTTTTTTAAACTGCTTGTTGGGGAAGTTGGAGGTTGTTACGTAAAGGATAAGCTTCCTTCATGTTGTTTTTTTTTCAAATGGAATGAGTGTTTTCCCTTCATTGTTTTGGTAAATTTTATGGAAACAAATGTTATTGAAAGGATAATATTTTGAACTTAAAAAACCTTCATTTTATTCTTTTGAAATCTAATCATATTATACATATTTTATAAGAATTCCAGAAATATTTCCTTTTTTCTAAAAGAAATTAAGAAGACATAGAAACTTCATTTCTATTTTATGAATCAGTGAACTAATTCTCAGCTAATTTGCATGTTTACTTGCTTTTTCTATGTGAATGAAAATAATTTGTACCAAATTTAGAGAATGGATTATCTCAGAAATTAAAATGATTGTCTTAATTTTCAGTTCTTCAAGAATCCAGAAAAAAATATTTTACAGTTATTTTAATTTAGATACTAGAGTATGGAAAACAATAAGTTAGGTTCACATTTTATATAATTTTTTCTTACCATACTAAATTATAAGATGATGGTGATAGAGTGTGAATGTTGATGTCATCTAGTTCTTTATGATATTTTCTTTGTGATCCCAGTAACTGTAAATTTCTGATTACTTTTGGAGCTTTAATCCCAAAAATTAGCATAACATCAATTTTGTTTTTCTTCATTTTGAGGAAGAAGCCTTCATAGTTTCTCAGCATTAAGGACAGTTTCTCACATAGTCTTAATCTAGCTGTTTAATACATGATCAAGCTCTCAATCTCAACCAAAAATATTTGAAATTTCCTATTTTCCTAGTGTACATTAGCTGATCTATTTCTGTTTAGTCTATGTATCTCTGAAAAGAAAAACCATATTTTTCTAACAAAAAATCAAAGTCACACTTCTGCACCTAAATGCTCTGACTTCTCCAGCTCTGTTCATAAAGGTGGGTCAGCATATGAAAACATATGGAAATGGTCTGGTATCTTTCACAGCTCAGAGCTGCTTCATTCACATACCTAAAATGTACTTGCAACGTTACAAGAAAACTCTCCACAGTGCCACCCAAGGCTATGGCTGCTGCTCTTTCCATTATAGGGTCTCTCCTCTTGCTACTGTTTTTTGTGTTTCTTTCCTACTTCTTTTCCAGCTGACACATTCTTTGTTTCAGTCTCTCTGAAGTTCCCTGGTTACCCTTTAATCCTTCTGTGGTCATCTTCCTCTTTAAATAGGAAAGCAAACACCTGGAGCAAACACCCTCCAGACAGTTCTCTGTATTCAATCTACATGCAGTGTCTACACTCGCAGCCTGATCTTTACTGCTATACAGGCCACTCAAGAGTGGTGGCCATGCAGGCACCCACAGTATCTTTCTGTACTTCAAAAAATTGAGTTTACACTTAAATATCTCTCATAATCAGCAACAACAACAACAAAGGTTGTCACTCCTATTGGAGTTTATACAAAAGCATGCGAAATGCTGTAAACAAAGAAGCAAGACCTTTGCGTCTCCAGTTTTCAAACAGTATTGATGATAATCATGTTTCCATACCAAATGCCATTACTAAATTTAACTCTATAGGTGTGTTTATAAAAATGCTTGAACCTCTATGTAGTCTACATTTGACTCCTGATTTTTTTATAAAAAGTCTTTTTTTTGTTGTTTTATGGATGAAAGAATTTTATGGAGTTTTATTAGTTGTTTGGTTGTTTGGGTTTTTTTGGATTTTTTTTTTTTGTCTAGAGGGTAAAAATTAAGTATATGAAATATTGAAAAAATAGAAACATATATTATGTTTCAAAGAAAACCCAAATAATTATAAGATAAACTGGTTTGCATTTCAGTACTTATGTAGCATTACTTAGTGTTTTCAGAACTGCCAGTGTTTTTGAGTTTTTTTCATTCCCACTTTTCTTGACTGCTGATTAGTTACCATATGCTCAGATAAAGCCAAAAACCTCTAGCAGCTGAACAGGTGTTCTATGCAGTGCGTGTGTTAAGGAATTTTTTTGCATATTAACAATTACTTGTTTTCAGAGTTTCTCCTTTTTAGCATCTTTTAAAATTTATTGGTAACACTAATTCTGGTACTCTACGGTTCTCCCAGTTTTGTGGCAGGTAGATACAAAGTTTTGCTGACTCTCTGAATGTCTATTGTTTATATATAACTAGATAAGACTGTGAATGGACTACTGAGAAGAGATACATGCAATAGGAAAAAGTGACAGGTACAAAGGTCTTCCATTTCTTCCACAAACTGATTTCTTTTTTCTGTCTCAAAAGTCCACATCCCTTTAGATTGGAGAGAAAAATTTAGGAGAAGGTGCTACTGAGCTAGTTGCATAAACTAACTTCTGAAAGATTTCAGGGATAGATACACCATTGTTATCTGATACCTGAAGAGCCACAAAATGTTTTCTGGCTTCCAAGACCCAGTGCTCATCCAAGGAACAAAAGGTATTTTGCTTATCAATTGAAAATCCAAAGATCACTTTCATTTTATTATCAATAGCTACATCATAAGGTTGATTATTATAAAACTATCTTTCAAATTTTTCTGGGTTTTTAACTTTTTTCTTTTTCCTTCTTATCACAAACAGTAATAGCATGCATGAACTTCTGTAATATACATCTCACAAGACAAATTGATCGTTACATAAAAAAATTTGCAGCAAATAATTTCTATATGACATCAAAGAAACTACGTAGAACAACTCTTTTAAATAACTTTATTTCTTTGTCTCAAACTTTTTTAATCTGCTGTCAGCACAAGAACCTTTCTAATGCAATTATTTCATGGAGTTTTAAGTATTAAAGATATGAAGGACAGAATTCATGTTGCTGGTTTTGTTATTATTTTTATTACCTTGAAATATTTTCATCAGAACATTATCTTGTATAATTTGTGCAATATATCTTCTTTAAAAACCACCCTGAATGTGTAATAAGGCCCTGCACCTTATTGTTTAAATTCATGGGTTTGGGGTTTTTTTCCTGTAGTATCCAAAAAGTGATGATTTTTTATAAGATTAGCTGTCCAGATCCATTCACAAGACTGTGAGAAGCTGGTCATGAGGATGTGCACAAAAAAACTCTGACAGTATGATTGAATACTATATTTAGATTCTCTGAGTCTTTCATTATTTTGGTGATATTTTTTACTGAGGTAAATGATAAGTTAGAATTTCAAAATAGATTTTTTTTGGTTTTTGTATTAGGAGAGAACACAAAACTATATTTAGAACTATAGTTCTAAATACTTTTGGCATTCATGTTAATATGAAGTGTTTTCTCTCTGGAAAAACTGAATCAAAACTCCTAAAATTTAAATATTTTTTTTCTCAGTAATTCATTTTTAATCAAGTCTAGTTTAGATTTAGAAGATTTATTAGCTTTACTCTGTTTAGAAATAATTAAATCATAGCCCTCTATTATTACCTCTGGTTTGAGAACATTCCCTTCTGTCTCCATTAGGCTTTTACCCAATTTCTCGCTTCTTTCCTCACTAGCAGTAATTGTTTCACGCAGAGAGTCCAGCTGTTAGACCATAATATCATTGTCCCAATCTATCATATTCAATGAGTTCTAGAAAGATAAATCACTTCTGAATGCTAAAACGAGGAGATATCTAAAGATAACTTTGCATATAAACCCAAACCAAGCCTCTTGTTTCAATTTGTGAAAACACTGGTTTTTTGTGGCACTGATGGAAATTGACATTCTTTTGCTTTTTATTTGCAGGAAAATGTTGTCTCTCTTAAAGGCAAATCTTTGGGGGGATTGCTGAGACCTGTCAGACACATTGCAACTTACTTTATGTTGTGGATTCAAAATCTGAAATGATGACAGATTTTATGGTTTTGACCTCAAACTTCACATGATTTGAAAATTCTTGGATTTGGCCTGCTTTTATATTCAACAATAATATAACTTTTTTGTAGTTAATGTTTTTCTTTTTGCTTCCTAAAATAATGAATTTGGTTCTAATGTTGCAGCTGAAAACCAAAACCCTAGTAGATATTGGGGAAATGTGATTCTGATATTGGGGAAATGTGACTTCTAAAAATATTGATTTGAGTGTAAAACACTTTATTTGAGTGTAAAACATTGTAAAAAGTTTTATATTCTTAAAACCTTATGTACATAAAAGTTATAATTGTTAACATTATTATTAAACAAGTTTAAGCAGCAATAGTTTTTAATTGTGATGATATATTAGAATTTTATAAAAAATGCCACATTTTACCTTTACAGAACTAGGAGCTGCCATGATGCTCACTTAGTATTCTTCACTCATGCTGTTGAAGACCCAAGGCAGCCTGTCATCAGAGGTGTATTAAGCAGCATGACAGAGACTATAGGGATATTTTGACACATGTCAAATCAGGGTAATAGCTATATTATCCAGGCAGCATAAGGAGATTATTATGAAATTCCATGGTATAGCAAACCTGTCAGCATCTGGAATAGAACCTGAATTTTCACAGAAAAGTTGTTTTTCCTTTTTGCAAATACAAATACCTTGTAAGGAGGTATTATGTATAACTCAGTCTACATATATCTATACTTCAGGTATAGAATTTTAAAGCCTTGCACCAATTACACTTTTCTTAGAAAAAGTACAAATCCCGGTTGAATGATTTTCCTGAATTTATTGTGAGGGATGGGTATACTGAACTCATATGCCTTAAATGTTCTGATAGGACTACATATGTATAACATTTATAGCCCAGTTTGAAAGAGGAGAAAGGAGCCCAAAAAGTCAATACCAAAGAATGCTCACTTATTCAGATTATTAGTGCTGCGTAAGTGACTATTCAGACTTGTTTACTTGTAACAGGACAAAATCACCATCCCAAACTGAACAGGGTCAAGACTAAGGTCCAAGAGCTACTGCTGAGCCTTCAGAGCTCTTACACACTCAGAAAGATCTGGAGCTATGCTTTGACCCAAGCCAGGAGTCGTCTCTTGACACAGTGGAGGACAAGATCAAACAAGGGACCACAACAACCAGTCTGCCTTTGGCAGAATTCAGCTACCCTATTGGGCAGGTGTGTGGACACAAGCAGAACCATGGCATAGCTGGCTTCAGAGGCAGAAAAATCTTCCTGAAATTTACATTTACATTAACTAATAGCCATTGTTTCTGTAGAACAATGCTATCTTCTGCCATGAGTTGTGTGAGTGCAAGGGGAACAGTAAGAAAACGTAGCCCCATATAGCCTACTTCTTGCTGTGCAGATGCCTTCCTGTGTTCACCCCATGCTGCAGCCTCCCTAATGTCTTAGAAAACCATAAAACTGAGTCACAAAGGCAGGCATCAAAAGAGTATATGATGGGATTACACCGAGTCATTCAGGGAGATGGGTCACTGCTATGAAAACGAAGGGAGAAGAGGGTAAGTACTAGTATAAAGGAGCTTCATTTGAACCACTTTTACTCTTTAGCTCAGATCAATGACAAAACTTTTGTTTTTCCTCATTGTAAGGATGCATGAATGTTGTGATAAGGCTTTTCACAGAAAGGGATTGGGATCTCCTAAATATCCTCTAACAGATAAAAACATGATTGTATGAACTTTAGTTACCACCTATAACAGCCCTGTAACACATATTTTTTAGAAAACTAAAGAGAGAAAACCAAAGGGAGAAAACCAAGTGTTCAGTCCTTAACATATCTGTATAAGTCCATATCCTGGGAATTTGTATGGAAAATTGACATTTGCTGGATGAATCGTTTTCCTATGCAGACACTAAATAATTAGAGGAAGGAAGGAGAAAGAGTTGACTGCATTCCTTTACCATGTGATACAACAGAAAGACAGAGCTGAGCACATTACACTGAGGTGGCATCCACCCCTACATCCTGCTTAGTTTCTAAAAAACTTATAATTTCCATATATTACTTATGGCGTCCTTATAAAAATTCTTTGGAGAAAAGACCTCTTCTCCTGCATTATTACATTTTTATGCAGTGATAATTACTGAATTGAGAGAATGGAGTAGAGATGGATTGCAGTGTGGGCAGGCTGGAGAGTGTCCCTAAGGTAATATCAAGTATGAGATATGAAAGACAGGTTCCTTGAGCCAGAACTAGTTGGACTTCTTATTTGTGGTATTTTGTCTTTTGATTGTCACTTTGGATATTAAAACCAAGTAGTTGACGAATTTTTTTTCAGGAATGAACAAACTCAACAATCTCTCCCTCATGTTTTTCCTTGATAGTGTATAAAACACAAGATACCCAAAACTATTTCTTTTGTTCCAGTAGTTATTATCTTAGCACGTTCTAATTAATGTTAGAATAATTTTAATCTTCTGCCAAACTACTGTTTCCTCCTTTGAAAACCCTACTTGTTTGAAGAACAGAAAATTATTTGCATTTAAGATTGTTGCCAGTAAGTCCATTCATTAATAAACTTTGAAAGCATTTAATTAGGGCCAGATAAACTTGCACTTAGTCTTGCAAGTAATCAGAGTAGGTAACACACAACATAGGTTCAAATCTGCCCCCAAATAAATAATTCCATGTACCAAATAACAAAGATTTACTAGCAATTAACTGAAATGCAAATTATTGAAATAGTTACAAGAACAAGTGGTATTCTGCTTGAATGGGTAGGAAACTCTGGCCCCTTTAAGTGTCAGCATAGCAGCAAAGAACTAAGCAGGCAATATAAATTAGTGAACCATAGCCAGAATTATTAAGGAAAAATTGATTTTTAAAGCTGCTGAAAATAAATCTTAATAGCTATGTATGCCACTGAATTTAGCAAATTTCTCCGATAGAATAAATTGATAGATCTAGTCCACTTCACTGCCAGATGTTACTGAAATTATTTCAGGATCTATAAGCAAGAGCAGTGCATGCATAATCACAGGTTGTCAAAGATTTGGCAGCTACTCTCATCTTTGCTTCATTGCTTTGCATGGTTCCCATTTGTCATTTAGTGTCACAAACCTTCAAGCATGAGAGATTAGAGCACTTCAGCTAACATGTTGCTACAATGGTTTAAATAAGGAGCAGAAATTCACTTTCTAAATGTAGTCCTTAGAGAGAGACAAGGAAGATTACTCATGAATGCCTAACAGAGTTGATTAACAGGTATGTTTCCAAGACTCATCTCCTTAAATTAGACCCAAAAAGTGCAAAAAGCATCACATCCTTATCAATTAGGATAATCCATTTATTATAATTCTATCTTGAAATGAATATAAACCCATTTAAGGATTATGATTGTACCCTTCTTTCATTCTACTTTCTCTTTAACTTATCATTAAAGTCTCTTATGTCTCTGATTAGTTTTGAACCTATTAATTACAGGGCACTGACTGAAAGAAACTGCCTCTGCAAATAAGTAGCTAAAAAGACATTTTTCTTTTAAGGCAAAATCCTAAATGAAAAAGATAAAAGAAATATTTGATTCAGTTGTTTTAATTTCTCTAAGGACACTGTTAAAACAAAAGAAAAAAATTTAAATGCTCTTCTTTTAAGGATAGGCTCTTGTATTTTAGAATGCAGCTTCTAAGATCATCTATAAGGATTTTTTTAAAGCAAACACATACCATAATTAATTGAAGGAGAATCCCTTGTTTTTGATTTTAAAATTGACAAACTCTCTTGTATAGCCAAAACAAACAGAACTCACTCATGTTAGCCTACAAACATATTCATGCATACCAGAATTTGCTGTCCTGAGTTTGTATCTTGCTCTGCAGGGATGGCAGCAGATCACTGCGATACTATAGCGTTTCAGCAGATGGTGAATGCTTTTATTTCTTTTTTTCTGCTTCCAATTGTGTTATTACTCCTACAAATTGTATGCAAGGCTATGCTAAGTTTATTGTGATTATGCCAGGCGTCCTCATATCTTCTGTATCATTTTGTTTATTTCTTTTGTCCTTCTCTCTTACCATTAGACTAAACTCATCAATAGTCATCATAAGCTTGTTCTTCTCCTCTGTTCTTTCCACATGAAAGTACCTGTCAAAAATACGAATTGCTTGCTTCTCGTAATAAAAATGAAGCTAGACTTAGATGCCTTTCACAGAACCTTTACATAAAAACTATTCAAACCATTATCAAACTTGGTCATTCAGCCATGCTGAATTTACTGCCATTTCTCTTACAGGTCTGTATGCTTGGTAATTTGAAATATTGTGTACAGTGACACTGATCTTTGTTCTAAATTCACTAGCATTAACCATAATTTTCAGAAGATGTTCTAATTTAATGTGTTATACATAAGTGTTATCATGTCCCTTTTATTTTATTTTTTTTTGCATAGCATCTATATTAAACTACTGCTTATGCTTTAGGTACAAAATAATACATTATAGAAATAAAAAAAAATTAAATAACAATGAGTCAAAAGGCTATGACTGTGTTCCAAACTTCATTAGTGTTTATATCAGGCAGACAAATAAACTGGTGGATAACTTCAATAATCGTAAAAATAATTGTTCTGATTCTGTAAGACCTTTAAAAGTCAGAGTGATGATCATCATTTCTCTCCTATTTTGTTGTTTCCTTATCTGAGTATATATACTAAACGGAGCTCTACTGATTTTTGCAGAAATCAGATGCACTGCAGTTTTGCAGTGGCAAATTTTGAAAGGGAAACTACATTAGGAAAAGAGAAATAGATTTTATTTGAATTATGTCATACTGTGGATACATACACACATATGTGTAGATATGTATATATATGTATATATGTTATACTGAATTCAAAATAAGTACTATATATAAATAGAAAATGAGTAAAATATGCAAGCTGCATGTAGAGTTTTCATTTTAGAGGAATAGATGAGTATTTCGAGCTCTTATTCACAAGTTAAAGATATTTTGGCATAGTACATAACATCTTTTTAAAACAAAAGGATCTGTACAGCTTTGAAGAAAGCTGGAATACTGTAGTTAATTTATCTTAAAGAAAAATGATGTAATTCAATAATGCAATTACAATTTTGTACATAAAAGGAATAACATGGAATTAAATAGGTAAATAATTAGTGGATCAAAACTCAGAGGAAAAGAATGGACTCACTTTAGGTAACTTTGGAGGCCACTCTCTCATCATAAGCACAGCAGCTCTCATGGTTTTTCTAAGAAGGTACAGATGAAATGTGTGCTATGAAATAAAGTCAGAAGAAAAATAATAACCTGCAATACAATAGACAAGAAATAGAAATGTATTTCCTGCACTATACCACCATAAAAAAACTAGTGTATTTGGATAAAAGACTCTATAATTTCTTGTGTTCATCACTCTTGGAAATTAAGATCTCAAACCTGCAGGTGTGCAGTCATAGCTAGAGGGGAGTAACAGCTAGGAATTTGCCAAGAATGCTAGATACCATGAGAAAATAATCCAGTTTGCTCAGCCACTGTGAGGATCTTCAGCTTCTACCCATGCAATTTAAAGTGACAGAGATTCCTTTGACTGCAGTACTCATCACACATATAGGTGACATCATGGAGGGCATATCTTAAGAAATGTTTATCCACATTATTTCACTTTCCTTACCAATTAGCTTTATGTTGTTTTCATGCACTTCTCCTACAAAAGAGAGTTTCTGTCACCTCTCATCACCCCAAGAGCATTTTCAACAAGTCAGAGAATGTGATCCCTCCCATCTGCTCAGCATTGGTAAGAGACATCTTGAAAGCTGAGCCCAGCTCTGGGTTCCCCGGTCAATGAGACATGGGTACACTGGAGTGAGTCCAGCAAAGGACCTCAGAGATGATGAAGGGACTTAAATATCCCTCATACGAAGAAAGGCCGAGAGAGCTGGGACTGTTAGGCCCAGAAAAGAGAAGGTTCAGGAGCAATCTTAGCAATATGTATGAACACCTGATTAGGGGACATACAGAAGTTGGAGCCAGACTCCTCTCACTGATGCCCATTGAAGGACAAGAGGCAGAGGGTGCCAACTGAAACACAGAAAATTCTGTTTAAATGAAAGAATGAAACTATTTACCATAAAGGTGGTCAAAGACCAAAACAGGTTGCCCAGAGATGCTGTAGTATCTCCATCCTAGGAGTTATCCAAATACTGACTGAAACCAGTCCTAGGCAACTCAGGTTTTGTGATAAAAGCTCATCTGAACCCAAAAAGGCCCCAAAGCATGTGGGGAAATTCAAATGGTACCTTGCTTTGGCTGCTCCAAGGTCATCACAGGAGTGTGATCAGCCCTTCACGGGTCCAGCTCAACAAACCCAGAGAAGCAGAAGAGCACAAAGGCAGGCAGGAACACAAACTAAGGACTTAGAAGAAAGGACACTCTGTCTGGGCCCTTTTCAGTGCTTTCCCAACAGAACCTCAGCCCAAGTGTCTCATCATGAAACCCATAAAAAGGAGTCAACAGTAGAGCTGGACTTTTGAAGTAAGGAGGGTTTCTGCCCTGGGATATGGGGCACATTATAGGGTACAGGGGAAGAGCATTTTGGAGATTGTAGAAGATATTTTTTAGGATATTTAGGAGGAGGAGCAGAAGTAGGGAAAGGTATGGATGTAATTACCTTCACAGATTTCACAGAATATTCTGACTTGGAAGAGACCCATAAGGCTCATCAAGTCCAGCTCTTAAGTGAATGGCCTCTACTGGGGTCAAACCCACAACTTTGGTGTTATTAGCACCATGCTCTAACCAGCTGAGCTAATTTGTAGAGGAACAAGGGGAAAATCTCTTTCCTCTATGTGTGTATGCAGAGAGGAGTGTCTGTGGTGCTAGAAGCTCAAGTTAGATGTTAGGCTGGAACAGCCATGTGTCTGTGACACCAGCAACTGGAAAGACTGGATTGAGTGAACCCATGGAACAGTCTCTGTAGTAGGACCAGGGTCAGAAGCCCTGATGTCCATTGTGTCAGTGACTGGAGTGACTGTGGGTCTATGAGTATGTCATCATTAACAAAGATGAAGCTGCACTAGTTGGCAAGTAGGTGAAGTAACTTGGGAGCCAGGTGTGTCTCTAAAGGTGAGACAATGGGGCAGTTGGCTAGTGGGTAGCAAAAGTGCCTCTTCCAGCTTCCAGAGAGTGGTGCAACTCTGTGTGTCTCTGTGTGGAAATGTCTCTAGGAGTAATGGCACATGGAGAAAAAAAGGATTCAGGGGCAGCTACTGGAAAAGCTGTCTGAGCCCAGCTGCTGGAAGGATCTACCAAGAACATATGCATATATGTATTTTGCACTAATAGGTATTCATCCTACTCAGCTAGAGAGGGAATGGGATGTTGGTACCATGTTTGTCTATGTGAGTATGGACTGTGCCTGTGTTATCTGTCTAGTCATTCACCTATATATCCATATATGTGGTGGATGTGTGTGTTTGTGTGTGCCTACTGGGGATATGTGTTCAGCCTTGCTACTGGCTGGACCTGCAGACATGGATCTGAAGCATGCTTGCTTCCTCAGCTGCAGGAAATGAAAAATGAAGTTCAACTTTTTGTTGCAGCTTTTGCCTCTTCAAGGACTCAAGAGGCATTTGGATTTGGTGGCCCTGAAGGAAGATACCTCCTGGTAGCTTTTTCTGTCTTCTGTGGAGTTCCTGCAAGTCCTGTGGAGCAAAAGGCGTAGACAGAAAGTGTGATACCCCGTGGTTTGTTAGACAGCTGGCAGTCATCCACAGCAGTGCCACTGGGTGGGGCTGGGGATGCCAACTCTACTGTTGCAGTGTTAGACAAGTGTGCAGGGACAAGGGAGACAAAATTGATAATGTCTCACCCATGCTGTCCCTTGGGATCAGTCCTAGTGTGAATGACATATTTCCATGTATCGTAATTGAAAAAGAGAAAAAAATCATGAAGACAAAACTGCTTTTGTGGTACAGCACCTCTAGTACACACATTTTTCTTAGAACAGGGTCTTTTTTCTTCTAAAGAAAAAATGAAAAAATTTGTCAAGTTCTCTGTCTACACATGGTGTGACTATATGTTGTATCATTACCACAGTCTCTGAACACCCCATGGATTTTAACATTTTTACATAAAAATGTATTTATCCCCATGCTAGAAATAATCGTTTTCTTTCTACATTATCCTCTCTGTTAATTTTCTTATACACTCCCACTCACAATACTCATCCCCATAGTTCTTTTGTCATTTTTCCGTATAGTCATTATTTCACTGTGCTCTTATACATAGCTCATTTGCGTGGTACGACTTCCAGGTCTTATCTGTGAGACTCATACCTGTTCCTCATTAAACATCATTCAGAGACCTATTGTTGCAGCATGCTGCCTACAAAGGAATTAATGTTATTCAAAACACTAATATTAAAAGTTTAATATTAGATCTCAAATAATCTGTTTCTTATTTTCTAATCTTTACCTTTACTTACACTTCACCACAAAATTCTCAAGAATGACTCCTTCTGAACAGTAAGTTCCAAACAGATGGGAACCAGAACTAAATATGGAGAGCTGTGGTAGAGAAAATGGGATTCAGATCTGCATTGAACCATCAGAACCTCGTGGTAATGCTGGAATTTGTCCTATCTCCTACTTTAAGGAAGTTCATTGTATTTTGGTCTTTATTATACACTGTGTATGAAATTTAACATTGAGTTCTATGAACAAACTGTTAACTGTAACAATGAGAAATAATGGGATAAAGTCTGAATTTCTCATTTGCGAAGATGAGGTCCAAACTCACTTTTAAGAGTGACTTCAAGATTGGAAGGTATTTCACTGAATTAGTGAAGGAAGTTCATTGTCACAGTCTTACCAATAATGTTCCCACAGAACACAGAAACACTTGCTTATATATGCATTTAATTATATTGTACCTATAAGAATAGAGATCTTGAACAAAATTAACAAATTAAAGAGATGTTTTATATAGATGTATTTTTCTTGCATTACCTCTGACTGCTATTCACATCTGACAAAATCAGATTACAGTAGTCTCCCGTGGTAGCAAATGGCCTGTTTTAGAAGTCTACTTGAGGATGAGATTGACGGAAGTTCCACTTTATAAGTGCTTATAGCAAATGACATACAGACAATTGGCTCAGATACAAACCTCTGCTATGTACTAGCAACCTGCCTTTGGTAACATGACTGTCTTGTAGTCTAGCAGAAGAAAATATTTGACTTTTCCCTCCAATTAGGATAATTAAATTTCTACTTTCTCTAAAACATAAAGCTGGTGAGATCATATTTCTAAGACTATATCAAGCCAGATTTTTGCATAATTGTGTATTTGTAGAGCTGTGAAATAAGCTCCACTACCCTCATTTGTATCCTACACCTTCAGAGCTTCGCTATCCACCCTAGTACACTGTTTATTCATATTTGACCTCATACCCACTAGAAAATGCTTGAAGTCAAATCTTATACTGGTGTGTCTGAACAGCTAGGGGAAACTTTTTACATTGTTGATCTAAAAGGGTCCAGGTCTCTGTTGCTCTTATAAGCTGCACTGAACACTTAAGGCAGATACACTTTTATCTGATCCCCTGGGTCAGCTATCTGCAATCTATTTGGATATGTGTGTGTAGGGTACAGTTCATCTTGTTCTAAAAATCAGATAAATTCTAATCTATAAGTGCTTATTTCTCTCTCCTCACTACAAAAGTGATTCAAGTAATTACCTCTGAAATATTCATCTCTAGTGGGGGCATCTAAAGATAGAAATCCTACTCAAATTTGGCCTAATCTTTAAACAAAACCAATGCCCCTCAAATGAAGTTTAATTACTTCATTTGAGCTCACTATTCAGGCAATCATTACTGATGTCAAATAAATGTGCTACATCAGCATTTATGGACTTACTGTGAGCTTTGAATGGATACAAAGCTGATCACCTGCAGCTCAGAGTTATTTACACTTCTCATGATATTTCAAACTTCAGCTAAAGGGAGCGTCTCCTTTTGATCTCCAAGTTCTTTTAAACTTAAAGTAATATCACAAAACTTTATATTAGCAGTATCATGGCATATTTATTGAATGATTTTTGTGGACATTTGCCATTGTATGCAGCACTGAATCAGCTTTCAGCCAAATCTTAAGATGACATTCCTGCCTCAGCTATACAACGTATGTAACATACCATATATTGGAGTTCTCTCTGCCTCTCAGATAATCTCATGAACATCTCTACTTTTTCAGACAATAAAACTGTAAATGACAGGGTGATATCAGCAATATTACAAAGATCTCTGGGTAGACCATGCCTTCTGAGGCATTGCTATGTTTGTTTCCTCTTCATCTCCATCATCAAAACTACAGTGACAGAGCCCAAGTGTGACATTTGACAATATCATGACATGCTACGTGAAAAGCTGAAGTTATGTAAGGCTGAAGAGAAGTATACCTTGAATTACATTCTCATTACCTCTGTTTTCTATGGTCTGAGTTTTGCTTTCTTAGAAATTAACATGTAGGTCAGTGTTTACTTCAGTTCAATTTTTTCAGTTCAAAATTCCCCTGGAGCACAATTAAAGAAGTTGTCAGCTATTTTTATCAATCCATATTTTGTGTCCCAGTGAAGATATTAATATAATTAAACCATGAATAGAAGTAGCCTATGGCCTTTGAAACCTTACAATATTAATTGGAAGAGATAGTCTATAATTTGATTTTTGAATTACTAACACAAAAGGTAGTCCTTTTTAGATTTTCTGATTTCACTCTAACTTTTTTTCCCTATTTTTTTTCTGCTTTCTTTTTCCCTTACCTTCTAGGACACTGAGGGGCCAGTTTAATAGCTACTAGTTGGAATTATTTCAGTACTTGCTGTTTGGAGTGCTAGCTGCGACAGAAAAGGATGGATTTTTCTATGCAGTACTGAAATATTTAGAATTTTAGTACTCTGCAATTTATTCCCTCCCAACTGACATTAGAAAATGAGAAAAAGATTTAGCTTATTTTATAAAGGAAATATGCATGGAAAATATGCAATTCATTTTGTAGTAAGTGTGGGTAAAAGGGTTGATATACCTGGGATACTGAAGCTAAATGTCACTGAAATAAGCAATACCTTAAAATAATGACTTTTTGAGGATTTACAATTGTTGGTATCATCAAAGGATGAACCAACGATGGATTATTTAATTTTTGTTCCTCTTTTTGTTCATCATCATAATAAAGACATAGCAGTTACAACCCTCCTTAAAAAACTAGACAGAAGATCATAGATTTAAAAAAAACAAACAGTAAAGATGAGGCACAAACAACAGATGTTTCTACTTGTTTAGGAAAATTATTTCAACTTCCATATGTTGTATTTTATTATATTTTCTAAATATCTTATAAAAATGGGATGAGTATTTGTGAACCTCAGTAGAGGGTTTTCACTGAATCACATAGATTGATTTATTCAATTTAATTACAAAATTTTATGTACAATCTGAGGGAAGCATTATTTCATTACCATTCAAAGAAAACTCAGACCAATGAGTGACTAACTGATTCTACAACTTTTATTCTGGATGGTATCAAAAGATCCAGGAATTTGAAAAACAGTAGTGAATCTTGTTCAGTGGCCCCTTAATGGCTTAAGTCCTAACATGAGGTCAGCATCCTCCATCAAGTCTTTCAATAATGCTAGAGTGGCAGTTGAAGCAAGTCCAAGCACTGATGAAAGATCCACGGGCTCCACACCAGTGGTCTCTGCCTGGCCCCAAATTTAATCTGTAGCTATCAGAACAAACATAACTTAGATTTATCAGCCTTTGCTGGCTCATGGGCCAAACCCAGTGCCAACATCCACACCAAAAGTAACCACAGTTTAGAAATTCTTATTAGACTTATTGCAACTACCTCTCCACCAATGTGGAGATGATGAGTTAGACCTTGACCTAATCCTAACTGGTTTATGTGTTTGTTTCTACTCTGGTTTAAGATGGTTGCTTGATTTTACTTATTTTATTTTATTTTATTTTTCCCAGGAAGACTAAACCCTTATAGTACTGCATTTGTTCCGACTGGTTCCTGCTTGACCAAATTCTATCCCTGATCTCAGTCTCCACATTGGTCTGGTAGATGACAAAACACAAGAACCATCACAACCCGTCAGCCTTTCCAGTCTCAACTCAGATCTGTAGACCAGTCTGAACTCTAAATCATCTTCCCCAGCCGAAAAATCTTTTTAGTCCTTACCGCTGGGTCACCACTGAACAAAACTCCCTCTTGATCTGTCTCTAATTCTGTTCTATAGATCATTCTATTCACTTTTTTTACCATGGCTTGTTTAGCTGCTAATGGCCCCAGTCATAAATGACACTCAGCACTCTTAAAGTCAATTTTGTCACACTGTCTGGTAGAATCTAGATCATTCCAATTTTGTGACTAAAATCTAAATTCTTTAAATTCTGAAGTTCTGTAATACTAATCCTGTAATTCCAAATCCTGAAACCAACCTTCTTCAAAAGACCTTTGTTCTGGGCCATACCAAAGAAGCAGAAATGTCTTTTGCCAACCCAAAGTGAGTAATCTTAATATTAACTGTAGGATATGCCATGCTGTGTGTCTTATTCTTTTGGTTAGCTGTAGACGCTTTTCTGCTTACTGCTCAAAAATGTGACTGCTCTGATCCTCTGCATAGGGACTAAATAACTCCTAGTCCTCGGTATTACCTATTTGGATGTATGAATACTTTACTGGGACTCACCTACAGTGATAAAATGAGGTAATGATTTACAAGGTATATATTTTAACTGTGAATTATCTGCACATTTTCATGCAAAACTATTAAAAAGGAATAGAATAAAATATAATTACATTTGAAGTTTACAGATTATTTGTTAAAGTTGATTTAGAATTCATTCAAGTCAGACAAGTTCCTAGTGGTATTTACATGAAATTGTATTCAGAATAAAAATGTAATGATTTCATATCATTACTAAGAATCTTTTCTCTTGTCCTAATAGAATTAATTTTAGGATAAAAAATTAGGATATATTAGGATAAAAAATTCTTTTCCTCACCACCTTATGTTGGCTAGAACTGTGCTGTAAAATCTTCTGTGACCATTACTTTACTGTTTCTGATAGCATGAACGCAATGGCAAATAGATTTTTAGTCTAATTGAAGTGTCACTACTTTTACTTTAGTCATAGGTTATTAGGTTCAAAGTTATGGCTCTGAAAGTACTTTAAAATAATTTTTCTTGAATTGTTCTCCATGTGACAGTACTGATACCCTTTCATGTGATCCTCCTCCCAATTCATATAATATGTAATTAATTCTCAGAACCATAAAGGTCATTCTTAGTTCTTTCATTGTTTTCTTTTGCAGATCGTGACAAGAAGACTTTCTTACAGCACCACTGTCTCTTTATACATGGTTGAAGATTGCCAGTGAAGAATAATTTCTTTCTCATAATCTTGTATTTTAGGGATTTATTTTTTACCCTAAATGTTCCATATGGAGAGAATTTTATCATTTACTAATAAAACTCAGAAAACTTAAGGAAGAAATTTATCATGAGATATGATCTTTGCATTTTCTTGAGAAAGTGGGATACAGTAGAGTTAAAAAAAAAAGAATTTTTTTTTTTGAGAAAAAAAATGGTAGGAAAGTGCTATTTGTTCCTACAGAAATTTTGTTCAGATGAAAAATACACCAATTAAGAAAATACTTGGGGAATAATGAAAATGCATATTTGTCCCAAAATGCTGAGGGATGTTCTACAGGGAGAATGCCACTGAGGTGCCCATCCTCAGTCTGTTAGTAGGACTCCTATTGCTCACATAAAGAGACAAATAGCCCTAGAAAACCATTTACCCACCTATCTTAAATATTTGTATTAGGCTAAGATAAAATCCAATCAGGACATGTCACTTGCCATCTCCATTCACTGACTTTAGGATCTTAAATTCTCAGCTCTTCACCTTGGCTGTTATATAACTTGAGACAGACAAAATTAATCTTGTCAGCTTAAGGTTGCATGTACCAATAGCACCCAGTCACCAAGAAATACACTTCAGCTGAGTCATTCTTTGCAGATACAAGTTCGATGCAATTAAAATTTCCACAGTTAAAGAAATATACTGAGCCCTGTATGGTGTTGCATAAAAATCTTTCAGGGCCGAAGCAATGAAAGTAGCAAAAGCAGGGCAGGTATTTGATTAAATAAAACTTATCAGCATACACTGGGAAAGAAAAAAACCTTGAAAACATGTTTCATGAAAAAAATCTGATGATTTTGAACCCAAATTCAAAATTTTAAAATATTTAGTTGTGCTGTCTTTAAACTCTGTTTGATCTCCAGCTGTCTGAAAATCTAAAGCTTCCTATGCTTTTAAATGCACTGAGTGGATTTTCAGCCTCCAAAAGAATTAATATTTGATCCCAGTTACTAGGAAGAGAATAAATTCTAATAGAGAAGTACTTTTGATAAGATACTCAGTTATTCAGTCTGAATCATGATTGAGTAAAGCGGCTGAAGGAGAGATTGTGGTATTAAATGATTTAAGAAAGTTATTTTACTACACAAATACAAGGGATAACGTGCCAAATGAAAATGGAAGAGGCACTTTCAGAGAATATGAGGTGCTGTTTGACTTTTTTAATTGAAGAAGTTAATTTGGAAGACCCAAACCTCTCACTGAAGTCAGAACATAGTAAGAAATTTGAAAAATTCAGTAAAGACTGGGAATCTTTCTAGGCCCAATATAAACAAAGACATTTTTCACAGCAGTGTGCAGCATATCCATATTTATGATTTTTTAATTTGCAATTAGTTTCCAAAATAATCTTCCATGTACTGTCAAATACACCTTTGATTTACAGTGTATACCAGCTAAGCAGTCAGCTGCATAATGCAGTTTGTCTACAATGTTCATGCATAAATGATCACTGTCGGTAATTTCGAATTAATCTTGAAGAACAGACTGTAAAAATCAGTTACTATGCAGAGGAATGGTATTTCAGTCATTCCGTTTCACAAGTAAGCATACCTATTCCAAATAACCTGTGAGGTAATGACATCTAAGATTGACCTTCAGTACACAGAGCATGGAAAAAGAGGTGACTGCTGTAGTACACAGCAGTCATTTATGGTTCTATAATACCAGCATACTTTACATCACTTCTCCATAGATACAGACTAGGGTCTTCTTAGGATAACAAAATTATACTGACAGGCAAATAGGCTACATAAATCAGGACTGGGTTAATAAAAACAGAACCTAGTATAATTTTTACATTGACAATGTTTTGAGTTTGAAAGGAATATTTCATGGGTTTAAAAACCTTGCAATTACAACTTTTATTATTGATGTTGATTACACTGTTGCCTGAAAATGTATTGACCCATCATAACTTTTAGGTTTTTTTATAAATTACTGCAATTTTTACCTTAATCTAAACCAGAGAAATTTATCAGATATCATGATTTTTTTACTGATTTTTTTTACTGATTTTTTACTTCATATTTTACACTTGATTCTGAATTGTGTCAGAAATGTATTAAAAGTACATGAAAAAAATAAAATGAGTGGAAATTTTTTTGGAGGATTGCATTACACTCAATAATTTCTGAAAATGCTTCCTGCATTTTACAGAAAACTTATACGCAAACATTCTTATACGCAAAAATAGATTTTGGAAATGTTTGATATTACAAGAGACATTAAAGTTTTAGCAAATGCTAAGACATTTACCATTTAACAAGATGATTGCCCCTGGAAGCTGTAATCAAGCATCTGCAGGTTTTTAGATGTATTTCCAACAATGGATATTTTCTGCCCTAAAATTAGACAGTCTGCTATGATTTCTAAATTTTCACATTTTACTGGAGAGCCAGGGAACAGTTATAAGATGATGAAGATAACTTTTATTTAGTAAACAAACATGCTGAATTCATGAAGATTAACAATTTCAAGCAATATATAGGTTTAGACATAGAGTTAATGGATGTTTCATATCAAATCCCTTTTACAGTTTAAAGAATCTGTTTAAAGAAATATG
Source organism: Corapipo altera (assembly GCF_003945725.1). Lineage (NCBI taxonomy): Eukaryota > Metazoa > Chordata > Aves > Passeriformes > Pipridae > Corapipo > Corapipo altera. Next base: position 4,069,771 of record NW_020884883.1, on the reverse strand, counting down.
TCTCAAGACCAGTTCAAGTTTTCTTGTAGACACACTGAGTGAAGACAATATAAGCCTACAGATATGAGAATATAAAGAACAGAGCAAGCAGTCAAGCAGGGAACGGGGAAAGATTGTGTTCAAGGCAAAATAATTTTCCGCAATAAAAAAATCTGTGAGCAGAAACTGGTCTCATTCATGAACATTTACTAAAGTGACAACAGCATTAAATGCACTGTTTATTACATTGCTGCACATGTAAGTGCACCCAGCACTTATCACAAAGGTCATGAAAGCCCTAGAAAGGGAACAGGTTCTCTAAAGCATGACTAGCGAGTAGATGACATTTAGCAACTTAGACTGTGATCACCCAATCCCAATGACTCAAAATCTCATCATCTTGTTCAATTCAAAGTGCAGGTCCTTAAGAAGCCTTTGAGTTTGAAAGCCTGGCACAATGAGGTATTTTTTACTTTTGAAAAAGGTGCTACAGAAGGAACAAAACATCAGCAGAATTCACCAGATTTGAATCCAGACGTTTCTGATATACATTTTCGTTTTTTTCTAACATTGTAGGGGAGCAGTCCATACCTGATTATAAACAGATAAGCTAATATGACAAAATATTTCAGCATCAGTATGACTGCAAAGTCAATTTTATTTGGTTTAAGTATAAATCTGTTCAAATAGACTTTAAGCAATGCATATTTGTACCTAAGTAGTGTGATCTATATATGTTTATCAAGTAGTGTCTTATGTTTGATGTACCAAAAACAGGTAAATATAGGTTAGTCAGCTAATCATGGGCTGTTACTGTAAGTAGCCTTCATAGAGAGTAGAAACGAGTTTTGTGATGCTTTTATGTCTTAAGATGGGGACTAGCTATTCCTTTCTGTCTCTTAGGCATCGAAACCCAGGTAGCATGAAGCAATGTTGTTTTTCTCTACGTGCATTTGTCTTTTTGAGGATTTAAGACTGGCTACAAACAAACAATGTATTAGGCATAGAATAAGGATCTAACAGCAATACAGTTTCGAACAGGGGATAGAGGAGTTTTTCTAGGTCAGTTTCCACCTTAGCTCATCACCTAACCTAAGCATAAATTTAACATAATTTATTTTAATATATGCTGGTTGGTTCCTCCTCTCCTCATATTCAGAACTTACTCCAGAATTAATTTCCATGAGTTTTTGAATCAATATTCTAATTTATAGTCTGCACCAGGCTACATCTATATAAACAATGTGCAATGAGTATACAACCATTTGCCAGAGAAAAACAGCAATTTATTATTCTAATAAGTTATAAATAAGGGCTGGTTTTGGCAATGGATACATTACATCTTCAATAATGCCTGTGGAGACATTACATCTCATATATCTTCTTGTATTATTGCAAATTTCAAGAATAATTTCTGGAAAACACTGTCTACATGAAATTATTTTTTTAATCATCTGAGAGTTTATCTTTGCTTTCCTGTAAATATCATACATTTTTCTCTCTTGGGTTAAATATATGTAAAATATTATAGGTTTGGTATTTACAGCGCTTTCGCTACTTAAATATTTTCTCCTGGAAAACTGATGTAATGGTGAGAGAATTTTAAGAAATCCTAATTGTCTTTTTACAGAAAAACAAAACAAAACCAGAAAAACAAACCAAGTCAAAAAATTTCAAGCTTATTTATCATTTTAATAATACTTAATATATAATTGATCAGCTTATCTTATCTTAAATTTCATTCTTGAAACAGAAACACATAAAAAGTTTAATCAGAGTGTGTATCATAATTCTCCCTGGAATTTTTTATGGGTTTTTTTTTTTAACCTGGGCCACAAATCTGGTAAGTGCTGGTACTCCTCTCTTGTACCAGATCAAGAAAAGACGATTATACAGACACACGCATGCTCAGGCAACCTTTCCTCTTTATTGAGATTATTAAATTTTATAAGATAAATTTTTATATTTTAAAATTTTTAAATTTTATACATTTTATATGATAAATTTTATCATCTCCAAATGATAATTCCCACAATTGGTTTTATTGTGACACTGAGCTGGGAATTCAGAGCTATCAAATCCCAGTCTGAAAGGCACTTGCTTTGATAAAGTTTGAATTTATTCTACATGGTATTTCCCCTCACTTCAACTCTATACATTTATTCAAACAAAACGAATGTCAAAACCAAAGATCTTTGTATTGTCATTTATTCCCAATTATATGATGTAACCAGCAATGAAAATCTACAAAAGATCATACTGGTATAATTTTAGATGGAAGCTCAGGAACTTCCTACCACTGAGACTAAATTCACAGTATCTACTCTGTCGTACCATTTGAGTCTCTCCTGAAAATAGTAAATAGAATAACTGCTGTAGCATCATTAATATTTACCCTTAATGATGGTATTTTTGTTTTTAAAATACTTTATATATGTGTACTAAGAAAAAAAAAGTCTAGTATTCCTCCTAAGCAGGCATTTTTATTTAATCTAAAATTGTCCCTTTATCTTGGAGAAAGTGGGTTTAGGAGAGCTGTACAAAGCTATGCCAAGATTGGCAGCCAGGAATGTTTGATTCCTCAAACACCGTTCCAGGTACTGAGCTAGAAACTGCAGGTTTAATTTAAGCTACTAAAAAAATCCTAGACAGTTATTGTCAGGATTATCATCTTGGATTAGACTTGAACAAAGCCTTGTGCACAATGTGCTGCTCAAGGGGCTCATTCTGTTACCTCAGGAGATTAAGAGGTTAAAACTTAGGTTGAGAAACGAAATGCAAAGTGTAATATAGTATGAAGCTTATTTAATCAATACTGCTGTTAATGGACCAGAAATAATAGGCATCATTGGATAAGAATCTGATTTTTTTCTTTTTTTGTGTTAAGAGAACATTTATACTGATTCCTTCATAGAACAGAAATTATCTGTGAAAGAGTAATGCATAGAAATCCAAAGATTATTGAGAATATTATACTGAAATCATCCAAACATAATTTTCTATGACAATATTTTTTCTGTAATTTCAAATTTCTATCAATTTTCCATACATGATTTTTGGGCAGAATATTGAACTGCATCATTAAAAAACTTGACAACTGAGAAATGTGACTAAAAAATATTGCAGCAACTTCCATACACTTCTCTCTAAAGATGAGAGCAGAGCAGATTTCATCTTTCCTGAGAAAATCCTTAAGGAAAACGAAATATTTCAAGTTTTTTGACCAAAGCATTTCAACCTTCCCAGTCAATATCTTCAATTTACACTTTTCACAGAATTAAGAGAAACAGACCTCATTACTTTATTTTATATTAGCCTTTCTATTGCATTTTCTGTTCAGAGGAAAACAAAGATGCTGAATTTCATAGCCTTCAAAACTCATCTATATGGTAAATGCAGAAAATGCTATTGCCAGTCTTCCACTAGGTATGAGAATTCTCCTTTTATGGATACTTTGGTGATATATATGGTTGATACTTTTATCAAAATAGCTACATGCATGAGAGGTAGTTTCCTGCCTTCCCTTACTATGTTCTGTGCTGCAGGATGTCAGTCAGTTCTGCTCACTGGTTTTGACAGTATCAGTTCATATTCACTGGCACAGCAGACCATCTTATAGCTGCAGTGTCCATGTTGTAGATCTAACGCCACACAGCTGAAGATTTGCTTTTAGCATGTGTGGTTAACAATTCATTCACTGACCTCTCAGTTGTTCACACATTTTAAAATAAAAAAATAGCTCTGAGCGATCATTTTTCTGAGATAAGCATCAGATGATTGGACAAGTGTAGCTCAGCCCCAGAGGAACACTGCCTCAGCATTGCTTGGGATAATATTGTGCTATACATTTTAACATCACTTAGGACAGAAAAATAACTCACATGGAACTGGCTGGAAGGCTTGATGTGAAAAGTGCTCATTTGTCCACATTACAACTGTGGAGAAGAATGGTGACAACCACACAGTGCACATTAACATTTGTTTGAAGTCATATGCCCTTTTAATTCTGGACATGCTGATTTAATCTCTCAAAAGCTACACCAGCTTTTTTTATCCTCTGCATGGCTTCATCATCATGAGGGTAGTGAGAGGGTGTTCTGCCTGACTGGAGAGTTTGTCTACTGATATCCACAGTGTATTACCAGTGCATATACGGGGAAAGGTAGGGACAGGATTGCTATTTGTCTCATGCTGATGGGCAGGTTGAGATGGTAAACGGTGCAGAAAAAACAGCCAGCAATGAGTTTTGCAGCCTGTACCAGGAACAGCCCTGTGCTGGCAGGGACCACTCAGTCTTGTGTCCTTTAGGTCACCTCAGAGTCTCTGTAGGTCAAACATGCCACCATCTACAGTAAAGGATGTTGGACTGCACAGCAACATGTGTAAATGCAAGAAAGACTTTTCCTCACAACAGTCACACAGGAACAATAGAGCCCTACTGAGGACCACATGAAAGAGCAAAACACCCTGGTACTGTTGCTTACTTAAAGATTGTTGCTGTCATGACACTGTGACATAAGTGAACAATCTGCAAGTTAATCTGGATAGCTGAATGAAGTGAAACTTTCTCCAAGAAATCCTGACAGGTAGTCATAGCATAGTCAAAGGGCCAAAGTCCTCCACTGACTGACACTCAGAGATCTTCTTTTGTTCTGTACATATCCCTTGAATCTTTATGGCTTAAAAAAATCACATGAATCACGTCGTAACACCAGCTTTCTGTGGATCACTTTCCACTTTCAAAGGTTACAGCAACCTACTGCAGCAAAGAGTTCTCCAACAACTAGCAGAAGTCATATATCCCAGTCATTATAATACTGTGATGGGACAGATTTCAGTTTGAGAAGGTGAGTGAAATGTGCATCCTTCAGCTCTTGTGGACTCTCATTTAACATATAACGGTGAGGAGATGCAATCATTTGTGTTTAGATCCTAATCTTCAGTTTTGTTTATTTTGGAAAAAATATTTAGCAGTACTTAGCCTTACACTGTGACATCTGTTTCATGGTTTTAAAACCAGCACAGTAGATGATTCCGCAGTTTGCTGCCCACTGGATTACGGTTTTCATTCCATCAGAGATGGAAGACAGAGAACTGCATAAACCATCGAATGTTTCTACTGGGAATTTGTCTTGCTCCCTAGCAGTATTTGACAATCTTCAGTAACACCAGTGGGGTTTTAAGAACTGTCATTGTTTAACCTCAGCTGGCAACTCAGCCCCACACAGTCACTCACTCACTTCCCCCCATGGCAGGACAGGGGAGAGAATCAGAAGAGTTAAAATGAGAAAATTCACAGGTTGAGATAAAGACAGTTCAATAAGCAAAGCAAGAGCCAAGTTCACAAGCAAAGTAAGACAAAGAATTCATTCACTGCTTCCCATTAGCAGGCAAGTGTTCAGCCATCTTCAGGAAAGCAGAGCTCCATTAACAGTTACTTAGGAAAACAAACTTGGATAACTTCAAATCCCCACCACTCTCCTTCTCCCCCCTCATATACTCATTTCTATCTTGAGTTTCCTCCCTGTGCATTGCTCATCTTCCAGGACATGAAACTTTTCTTGTGCTTACTTGAACAATGTTCTGAGAAGGTTTATAAAAATATTTTAGCCCACCTTATGAAGTACATACATATAATAGTGAACTGATGAATCTGCCATTTCCATCTTTGACAAAACAGATGTACTTTCCTGGGGCATTCTATAGGGCATCTTTGAGACCTTTCATTTTCTATGATTTTGCATTTGAAAGATGCAATAAAAAATTTACTTTCCAACATTTTTCTTTTTTTTGTGACTACCATGTTGAATGACACAGTATTTTAATGAGAATTTGCTGTCTGTTCTGCAAATATCAGGCAGTTTGGGATAGTGTACTGCTCTCGAACTGATGATCTGACCAGCAATCTGCACCAAATGTGGTCTGAAGAAACCTGACATCACAAACAGGAAAGTGCTTTTCTAGGGCACTATCAACAAAATGCATCACTGTGATCATAAATATTTTCTTAACACTTTGCCCATTTTTTAGAAAACTGGACACTATCTACTGCCAATTTTGAGCTCAAAATATTAGCAGCAGTATCACTGAAGTTATTCTAATTGGCAAAGGTGTGAGACCTTTCACTAAGTTACCATAATACATTCATGAATTTATCATTTGTGGAATTAATTTAAACACATTTTTTAAGTAAAACTATTACATAGACTGGTATTAATAGAGATGCCTGGTTAAGCTATAAAAGAGCTGGCATTTTACTGGCATTTAAGCACCTCCATTGTAAATCCAGCTATAACCCTCTCCTTCTAATTACTTATGCTTTGGCCCCTTTTATCATGAGCAGAGACACTGTGCGAAAATATATACACAGCCAAGCAATTGTGTATCAGCGAACACACAGAAGATAGTTAAGCTAATGAGCTGCTGGGCTAAGCATTAATATAGTGACCACTGCTGGTAAGATGCTAGTTTAGGATTCACTGTCTAGAGAGCTGTCAGTCAGATGGGGTAGGATCACTTTCTGCTTCTTTTCAGAAGAGGCTGTGCCGTGATACTCCAGAACTGCAGTCTCTGCAGATTCTCTGCAGTTTCGTTGCCTTTTTTTAACTTAGTGTCTTAGAACTTTTTGTGTCAGAACATTTTTTATCATAGCCTTGAGCTGCTAATTATTTTCACTTTTTTTTTCTTGAATGACTTTTATTCAAATGCTTTCTCATGTCTTGACAATACTATTCTCAGTAAAATTCAGTCAGTCACAAAACCATGCTGCTCCAAACTGGATGTGAGATTACAACAGAGTTGCTGGTGTGAGTGACAAAGATCCCTTTCTTCATGGTACTTTGGTTGTCCATCATAAACACTGGGTCTTGGGATCTGAGACCTGGCCTGAACCCCAGTTTATACCTTTGCCTGATGTGTTGTAGACATCAGAGAGAGTTTTGCTAGGATATGCTCTGTCAACATTTTACAAATCAAGTCTATGGAACAAGAAATTCTGAATGCTTTTCAGTTTTCCTCTCAGTACCAAGAACTCTGTAAATGTCTTTGATACAATTCATCGCAAGACTAAATTTAGATGGTTAATGTAGCTACCAAAATATGCCATAGTTGTTAAACATCCCATTACTGTCAATTCACATCTAGTTGACATAGTCAACACAGCTCAGAGAGTTGTTCAGTTCACCAGCCAGAAAGAGAAACACACAGGGAAGTGCAGAAGAGAATGAACATATAATTTTTTTTAATATCAGTAACTTAAAACATCAGAAATTTGGTATAACATCCTTATGAGTGGCATAGAATTCTAGAGATTAGCATTAATTTTTCAGATCACACATTACATACTGCTCTGCTGGCTATACCAGCTGCTCCCAGGGGAGGCTGAGAAAGCAAAAAACAAGGGTCAGAGGAGCAAAAATTAAGGAAAAACAAACAAAAAAGGCAAACATTCAAAAGAAAGATTGCACACCAAATAATTTTTATTTTTAAAAAGAATATTACTGTTACAAGATTTATTTTGTATGAAACCATCTTGCCAGATAGGTTAGTTCCATTTTCTGTTAATACCTTTCCAAATTAACAGACGTGCATGCTCTTAGCTCATCACAACCTGAAATTTCCCTTTCCTCATAAGTATCAGGTCTGTGTAAGAAAGTTTCATCCAAGCGAAAATCACTTAGTACAAGAAAAAAAACATTTTCAGAGAAGAGTAGAGAGAAAAAAGGAACTGATCAAACTTATGATCTTGAAAGACAATATTCATAGCATAGTCACAGTGATCCTCTGCTCCATTTTCTTTATAAGCCACTGTGAGAATATTTGATACAAAGAAGTTCCTTTCAAGTGCTTCCTTTGTACAGTTGTTATGAGCAATTAGTGGAGTCCCACAGTTGTGTGATCTGACTTAGGAGTTTTTATTTTGTTCTTTCTTTGGTGAATTCAATGGCTGCTCAGTGTTCCTTTCCCTGTGATCTTCAGCTCAGATGTCTACACATCCATTTCCACTGGGTCTAATTTACTGCTGTTCCACTTCAGTTCTGTGCTGACACAACTCCATGGATTTTTTTGTTAAGGAAGAACTGGAAAGAAAGGAGGACTTGCCACCTGAACTATTCCAAAGCTGAACTAGTTAAGAGAAACAAGAGGAGGATCTGAAAACACTAAATTTTGTCAAAGAAATTTTTGTGATCTGATCAAGATTTTATTTTTTAGTTTATATTTTAACGAAGAATATTGCTAAGGAATCAAGGGCTCTGAGCCCAGATTTTTTGAATAAAGTATCATTTTATTCAGAGATATTTTTATAGTTTAGATTTTTTTTCTCTAAGTACAGTAGCCTGAGTGAAAGTAAAATTTGGAGTCCAATTTCTTATTCAGCACAACAAGTAACCCCTAACGTAAACAAATATCTTTACATGTTTTTCCTGGTTTCAGCAAGCATGACAATGTTATAACTGTTTACCAGCTTTGAAAGAGATGGCACCAGTCTCAGCTGCCTTGATTTTAATTAAAATGAGTTATGTGTTTGTGGCAAAACATCTTCCCTTTCTCAAAGCAACCAGGAGAGTCAGCCGCACAAACTGCTGTTGTATTCCAGATGGTTTGTATGGAAAGGAAGAACAATGTATTTCATACTGAAGTCTATTAAAACCCAAGCTTTATTTACTCTGATTAAAGGAATTGTTTAATGGCTGAGTAGTTCACTCAGAGAGGAACACACTGAATACACATACTCTCACATGATGGTACCACGTTCTTTTTGTTTCATGTGGCAGTAATACAGAAAGGCATTTGGTTGTCACTCAACATAAGTGAAGAGACAGAGAAATCAAAATCAATATAGATGTACCGAATTATGGTCTGGAAGCAGAGAGATGTAATCCCTTTTTGTTTCACTGTGGACACTGTCCATTTTTTCCTTACATATTAGAAGTGCTTCTTTCTGTTATCTCAGCTTACCTTTTGAAACATGGAATCCATCCATCATATTAGATTAACTTCTTTGGAAACTTAATCTTTTAAAAAACGTGGGGAAAATTATCCATATGGATATAGACTTTTTATTATATATTTTATTTTTTATTATGTATTTTAATCTTATGTAACCAAACTCCTATACTTCAATTAATTATATTTTTCTTAATTTGATAGATGATATACTTTGAATGTACTTGGTGTAGTAATATGCTAACATTCGATCTCATTGATATAAAGCATAATGAAATCAAGGATAAAGTGAACAATATATCATTAAGTTCAGTGAATCTATTAAAATGCTAACTGTTTGAAAAAGCTCCTGCAAGCAGGCTGTTACAAAATGTCACAAGTACAGAACTCTGTAGTTTTAAAAGGGGTCTTTTTCTAATTTTTCATAACAAGTAAGTGGATAAGTAACATAAAATTAACATTTCTCCTGCAAAATTAATAGTTAGAATTAATTTGTATCACATCCAACTGAAAGCAGTAATCCAGGAGTTTTATCTTTGGGATTTGTATTTTTACTAAAACACATAACTTATTTATAGGGACAGAAGATGAATAAGTACAAGATTGGGGATATTACAAGCACAATTAGCATATTACCACTATCTTGAATCTGAAGAAATTTGGTTTCTTAATTTATAATAATAAAAAAAAGAAATCTTCCACATCACTAATATTTAAACAATTACCTGGGACTATATCAGGGTTGGGTTTTTTTCTGCATTCAGAGGTGGAAAGCAAAGTCTGGGGTGTAAACAAAGCAGACATTTTCTAAAGCAACGCCGTTGCAGACAAGACTAGGCAGATACAGAAGACGGCCCATACAGAGGACAGCCCATGATGTTGTCTGTCCTGTCCCTCACACTGACTGCAGCAACTAGTAGATGTCTGTTGTGAATTTACCTTCTCCCTTCTTCCTTCTCCAGAGCATCCTGACTCTCCCTCTTTTTTGACAACAATCTGTGTAAGGGAAGACCCCACTGGCCAATATAAGTTGCCTCAAAATTTTGACCCTCAACCTCTGTCCCATACTAAACCCCTTGAAATTAAAATGATCCATCCCAGGATCTTTTCCACTGACCTACCCCTGACCCCCTGTCTCCTCCTCTCTCACTCCACATCTGCCATGACAGAGCTGCCCCTGACCAATTTTTTTTTCTTCACTGGGCAGAAAATTTCCATGCAGCCTTGCTCCTGGGAAGTCTTGAACTGACTCCGCTTGGTATTTTGCAATATAGCAAACAAGTCAGTCAGAGACAGAGCATATTTGGCTTTTACCTCTAGCAACGACTTGCAAGACTACCTAGAGTGCAGATTTTTGTGCACTCTCACAACTGCAAATGTACTATTAGACACAATGGGTTTTCTACTCAGACAGTTTCTGTTGTATACTGTTTAAATGTGTTACCTAAGGGCTTTCTAGAAACCAGGAGTTCAGAAGAAGATCAAATATAAAGGAAAGATAATTTCAGATTTATCAACTGTAAATTACTTAAACTTTCTAAGAAGGACCTGAAAACATTTAAATTGTACCAAAGTAACAGGACTGTGGGTTTTGATATGGTTTCCATTGTGTAACTAATACGAACAGAACCAGGACTTAGCTTAACCACTTTATTTCTCTCATAAATATGTAGGTCTATAGGTGGTCTGTGAACATTTTGTAAAGCAATTTTTCTTCTATATTTTGAGATTTGTGTTTAAGAAACAAACAAACAACTCTTTGCAAGTTGGCCTCATGTCTTGTAGTATCTAAACTGGAAGAGACTGTCAGGTAAACTAATCTCAATTCAGATTTACAAAACCCAGTTTTGGAGAACATTTCTTATTCTGTCATTATTTCTCCTTTCCCTAGCTTTGAACACCAGCAAGGAAGTTTATGGAAGCAGTCAGACTTCTGGAAAATCAAAACCTTTTCATATATCTTGCACCTGAACACAGTTCCTTACTCACAAAGTTTTGGGAGTTCTTTTTAGGACTTAAATATTAAAAAGCAAATATGGTATTTTCATAAAATATGTGTAATAGCAGTTTAACCATAAGGATGTTTGCACTATGTCAGGTCAAAACTCTATTTAGCCATTTATTCATCTAGCCAGTAGCATTTGTCTAAGGATGTAAGAATTAGACAGTCAGAAACAAGATACCAGACAGGGAACCAAACACATTACATATTATAAAGAATAAAGTAAAGTAAGCTCCTGAAATAAAACGTTCTAAAAATTTCCTTCGAATTGATAACAATCCTTTTTTTTTACCTTAGCATTCAGGGGCTGGTTGCTTCTTGTAGGAGCTGAACCGAGGATGCAGGGAAATGCATTCTGGGTATTGAAGTCCCTGGGCAGCATACTGAGCACAGGAGGAGTAAGTGCTGTGCTGCCGTTGGTCAGGCGGGTCACATACCCTCGGGGGTATATAAAGGGGGCATTTGCCTTTAAATAAACAGATTTGGATGCTTGCCATCTGAGCTGCTGGGTCGTGTTTTATTATATTACATTAATAAGCCACAGTTTCTGCTTACCATTTTCTCTTCAAGTATTTATGTGAATATAATATACTGAATCATCAAGGGACAATGCTTGGATCATAAGAAAAAAGTAATCACTAACTAAGGGTTTTTGTGGTTTTTGCTTTGGAAGTCCTGAAGTTTCCTACCCATTTGCTATGAAATTCTAACATATTTTATTTCAAGTAAAACTAGAAAACTTTCATTAACTACAGAGGAGAAAAGTTACAGCTAGAATCTCAAACACAGAAAATGATTACATCTATGAGCATATTTGAGTGAGCTGCTTCTTTGTGTTTAAAATATGGTAACTAAAATATTGTGACCTATAAAATATAATGCATTGTGTTAATGAGAAACTTAAACATCAACAGAATGTTTTAGCAATTGAATGGGACAAGATTGACAAATTATTTCAATGAACAATGTGCCATTGTTTCCTTGAAGACACACTTCATTTAACTGGAAACTTTGGTATGAAACGTATTTTATCTGCATTACTACTTATCCTTTCATAATCAACAGGCTGAAACTTTCAGATTAGAAATGAAAACCAGAACAAAAAGCCTTTATCTTGTTTTTAAGAATTGAAATAAGGATCCATCAGAGATGATTAAACTACACCTTGCAAAGAAATATAAATTTCTTACAAGTCCTCTAAACTTGGTGAGGTTAAAGTACAATTAAAAGCAGATTCTTTTAACATGTTACTTTATTTCTTAATTAATACCAGAACAAGTACTTTTTGTTACCTAATCAAAATACATCTGGGTTTTTTTCCTAAATAGAAATTTACTGTTGTAAATTTTCTCTGTTCTCTTTGCTATCACTAAAACTACACTCCTTTGGTGAGAAAGAATTGACCATTGACAAATTGTTTACAGTTCTGAGGCAGTTCTAGTGTCTCCTCATACACAGCTGCTTCTTGCTATTTCTAACTATGTGACCCAAAAAAGTAATCTATAGCAGTAGGCACTACATGGAACAGTTATACAAAGCTAAGTAAATGCAAAAAGAAATTACTCACCTGTCTATCAGCTCCACAAGTTCCCAGATTTACCCAGATATGTAAAGTAGGTCTGTTGGAGTACCAAAAAGTTGCAGAGACTCAGTTTAGGTCTCTGGTCTTTCTGAACTTTGGAGTAGTGTTACAGAGTAGAAGGAGGAGTGGAACACACAAAAAATAAAATGGGCAATACCACCAGGAAAGCAAAAGACATAGTTGTGGGTGGGTGGTGCTGCCATAAGGAGCACAAAGGTCATCATCATGGCTGGGCTTCGCGAACGAAGATTTGGGAAGGCTTTATCCACATTTATTACAGGCTCGTTGGTGACTTATGAGGCCAATACGTGACAGACATGTCCGACTGCAAAAGGCACAACAGAAAGACTCCTTAGATGGTGTATTCCACACGGTTCTTCCTGCATTGCCTTTTCTCCTTGAGAGTGATCCTGCATGTGTTCTCAAAGGCATCCGTAGTGTTATAGATGGTGTGTCTCCAGGCCTCCCGATTTGAGGCCAGAGTAGACCAGTTATGGTGATCAATATGGCCAAGGCTGAGATGTTGTTTCAGGGAGTCCTTGAATCTTTTCTTCGGGGCTCCTCTCTTGCGGCAGCCAGTGGTAAGTTCACCATAGAGCAAGATCTTAGGGAGGCGGTGGTCCTTCATCCTGGAGATGTGTCCTGCCCATCGCAGCTGTGTTCTCATCAGCATGGCCTCTATACTTGTGACTGCTGCTTGCTCTAGTACAGATGTATTGGTCACATAATCTGACCAGCGGATGTTTAGGATTGTACGGAGGCAGCGTTGATGGAAGCGTTCTAGGAGATGCAGGTGTTGGCGGTAGATGACCCATGATTCGGAAGGTAGAGGAACAATAATTTTGAGGAGTATGAGTATGAGGAATGGTCTACCATCTGGGGATATTTTATGAGTGAAGGTAATAAGGAAAGGGTTTAAAGAATACTTCTAACAGCTAAAATTCTTTTTTTTTTTTTTTTTTTGTAGTGGCATTCACAGGAGTACAACATTTTTAGTCAAAGTTTCCCAACACTAACTTAAGCAGAGCGAATGTAAATAGTTGCAATGCACCTTCTCTGTGCATGCTGGCTACACTTCATGAAATTACAAACTGCTAAAAGATAAACATGGAAGCAGAAAATCTATCCTTCTCAATAATTAATGATCATTATTTGAAGAGGGACATTTGCCAGACTCATCCATTTACATATACTCAGAATATGTCATTGCTCATTACAGATTCTTGTTGGACTGAACTATTAGGGCATGAATAGAATAAATCAGATATTTCCTTCATAGTAAAAGAGGAAATTAAGCAAAAATTCTAAACTGCTGCAATACCAACTGAAGCTGGATGTTTCTGTAGAGCCTAATGCTTTAAAATTGTCTTTTTTACTTGTACTGACTTGAATGCCTTTATATATTATTTTTAATAAACCCACTAAATTATGACATAAGATTGAACCTATTTCTGTTCTGCAGAATTGTATAAATTTGTACTTTATATATGTCCAGTTAATATGTCTACTTTATTAAATTCTAAATATGTCTTAGAGCTTTCTACTCCCTGGAACTCATTACATCATTTCCTCTGTTACCACAGGACTATTCTAGTCCCTGCTGTTTACTATATTGTGTGCTATTTTTTTAAAAACAGTGTTTCCAGCACTTTTTCTGTGATTCCTGTTCCTTTCACTGTTGTGCTTGCCTTCGCTGAAGGATTTCAGAGGTTTTTAACCACGTATTGTAATAAGAAAAATAAAATGTAGCAGACCTACATCCCAATGTATGGGTGTTTAACTTCTGATACAATAAAAAAATCAGACATTTAGTAGGTTTCAGATAAGCTGAGGGAGTCAGGGAGGTCTGATGTAATATTACACCTCTGTTAATACAGTCAAATGAATAAATGCCCTCTCCCGATTTCTGGAGTCAACTTTCAACTGGACAAACCTCCCTATCTGCCTTCTACAGCAGAACAGATACTAAGTGCAGTATTGAGTCAGTTGATTCACCTTTTCTCGCTAAAGATGCCATCCAAAAAATTGCAGCTTATCAAAATAAGCCAGTGGAAGTAGTAATGATTCCTTTTAGGCCATTACAGTTACATGACTGGAGGACAGAAAAAACTTCCTTTTGTATTTTTCAAATATAGACAAGTTTCCACAATCACAGCCAATTTTTATTTTGATTCTGAATGGATGACTGGTGACTGATCAATATAACACATTCCAGAGTTCCCAAAGAAACTTTTCTTCATACGGAAGTGCCAAAAAAGTAGAAGTTACAAGGTAGCTAGGGTGGACTTTCATGATTTTCAACTCCTGCAGAGGTATCAATTGTTAGTCTTACAAACGGTACCTAAACAAAACTTCAGAATGCAAATAGGAACTGCATCCCTTCATACTCTCTCAACAGTGCATCAAATAAACACAGGGACATCCACTGGAAAGAAAAAAAAACAAACAAACAAACATTGCAGCATGAAATTATTTTGTGTCTGACAGGTACAGATTTTGTGTCAGAAAATAAAAGACCCCAAAAATTATAATGAAGCTACAAAGTATTTAAGAAAGATCTTATCCACTTGCAGTCTTCGATGCACTTGAGTTGCCCTTTTTAGTTTGCATTTCACAACTCATTTGCAATTAAACACAAAACCTGATATCTCAAAAAGAGCAAATATAATCCTCATCAAAATAAGAAAAAAAAAAGAACTCCTTTGTCTGATAAAAACAAATCTTCCTCGAGGATGTTTTTTTTAATGAAAAGTTAGTTTACAAACAATGATTTCTGATTGAGTGTGAGCACAACGGAGCCTACCTTAAGCTTTTAACAGTTATTTATATATTGAGAAGCACTTTCTTGCCATCCTCAAATAGTGTATTTTCACATTTTGAAAAATCACAAACATGTTTTACAGAAAATAAATTTTCCAGTCACCATCAGATACTATTTTTGTAGCTGAGTTAAAAATAGAAGGAGGATCTCCATTTGCAGTTAGACATTTGAACACATGAGTGCAGAAAAATAAATTGCTAATTGTGAAGGAATGGATAGATAAGTACCAAGGTTTATCCCATAAGTAATATGGAACAAGAAAGGGAGGATTATCAGGGAGGGGTGTGGAGGGGGAATACCATACTCCTATTAATGTCAGTGGAGTTGAGAGGATCTATTTGATACTGTCCAGGTGTTCCCTTGAGTGCCTGGTATTGACAGAACTTCTCATTCATTGCACTTCTTCTAAACTTACAGTTCACCAAGAAAATCCTCATGAAAAAATCTGCAAACAATTGTATTTTGGTTTTAAATATATCTGAAAAAATGAGGAATAAGGAGGGAGATAGTTTTTTTTTTTAACTCTAATTTTCAGTTTTTAATTAGCACCACTGTCGTGAAATGCTGCATGTCATGCTTTATTAAATAGTTCATCTGTTTTTTAGGGACACAATGATCCATAATATAAATGACAGCTTGGATAAATACAATTTCTTCTCTTTGTTATGGATACATTTATTACAAACAAGACTGTATTGTACATCCTCTTTTCCCAAAACTATTCTGACACTGAATATAAACTGCTGAAATAAATGGCACATACTGCCTAAAGCACTGAAGTGTCAATTATTTGTGTTTCCTACATAACTTTGTTACAATGATATTTATTTCACTGAGTTTATTTTGAACATTGGAAAAGAAAAAGAGAGCATAAGCCAGTAGAAATAAAAAAAAATGTCAGGACAAATAAACAAGTACTCCAACGATTTTAAATACCTGGGAACCTGTATTTGAAGGTGGTAGGCAGGCACTCAGCTGTAAAAATGGCTCATGCACCTAGAAACCTATGAGACACTTGTCTTACTCAGTATCCTGAATTATAATCTCTCTCTCTATCATAATCTCTCTCACTGGTCTTTATGCATTATCTTGCCTATTGGCTGTCTACATGGGAAGCCAATGACTGAGTCCATTCTTTTTGTAGACTAAGATTATTTTAACCCATGATGGAGTTGGAAAAGCACACAGTTTTTTTTTTTAATTTAGAAGTCTGGACAAAAATCATCCCTGAACTATGGTGGTTCTCAACCAAGATACTGATAATGGAAGGAAATTGTGAATACTGGAGCGAATAAACATCACTAAAAATATAACCCACGTGGAAATTTTAAACAGCAGTCTAGTCTCAACATAAAGTTTAATAAATGTTTTATTCCAGTGTTAATGATTTTAATTTTCATACAAATATTCTTGGTTTAAATTCTACTCTTTGTCCCATATATATCAGAAGAGGCAAATAGTTTGTGGGTTTTTCATCATGTTTAAATTAACAGGCCACCTTGTGGCTGAAGCAATCCCATTTCAAATGGTATGAAAATATTTTCCATGTCATAGCTATTTCATTGTGTTTCAAAATGGAAAAGAAAGTTATGTCAAATATTTAGAGAAGTCTCAAATCACATCGAGCCTGACATTGATATTCAACATCATAAACCCATGCCTTAAATGCTGTTAGGTCAAGAAATTCTGCAGTCTAATCAAATAAGGATAACATCACATAAGTCATAATATGTTCCTGTAATTGAGAAGGTAGAGGAACAAGAATAAAAGGTCCTGTTCTAATTTACAGCTTCCTCGTGAGGGGAAGAGAAGTGGTGGGCACTGATCTCTTCTCTCTGGGGAACAGTGACAGGACCTAATGGAATGGCCTGAAGTTGTGTCAGGGCCATCACTTGGTTGCATATTAGAAAAAGATTCCTCACACAGAGAGTGGTTGGGCATTGGAACAGGTTCCCCAGGGAAGTAGTCACAGCACCAAGCACGACAGTTGTCAAGAAGCATTTAGATGATGCTCTCAGACACATGGTGTGATTCTTGGGTATGGTCTTGTGCAGGGCTAAGGATTGGACTTGATGATCCCTGTGGGTCCCTTCCAACTCAGTATACTCTGATTCTGTGATCCTGTAATTTCTAACTGACTATTCATGATGATGTGATGATGATGAAAAACTTAACTTGTAGCTCAGCTGTTTTTAAAAATTTTCTAATATTAGGATTGCAAGTGAACCATTGACAAATATGTTGGATTGTATTCTGCAATATTATTACTTACTATGACAACATTGTCATCTGCCGAGAGCTTTTCTAGATAGGATACTAGAACCAGTCTGAGCTCCTTATCCTTCTGATTAGAAGTCAATCTTCCTTCCCTGTGTGTGGAGAAAAGTTAATCCTTCTGAACGAAATCAATTATTTCTTTGTTTCACACCCAGATTTGCCTATCTTTCCGAGCACAGAAGCAGAGAGAACATCTAAATTTGTCTAGACAGGTCTGTATTCTGCCTTGAATTTCACCTTAGATAGCCTAAAGGAGAATGCATAAATCCAAGATTTTAAGCAACATTACCCATTTATATGTCTATAATATTTGTTTAAAAAAGTAGAAAAGTAACTTGATGAAGTCTTCAATCGGCACAAATAAAAAAAAATCTTAGAACATCTGATCATGAAGTTCTGGTTTTATTTTGCTTTTGTTCCAGCAGAAACAGGGTTATCAAACAGCCTCTTATTCTGTACTTGAACAAAAGTAATTCCAGGCAAGAATTCTCTTTTTATTAACATTTTTATCATGTCAGACTTGAACAAATGCAGCCAGTTCAATAGACATGAAAAAACACAAGTGTCCTAGATCTTTCTACATTTCAGTGTCTCAGAAGAATGCTAAAGTTTATGTCAGTATAAAGAAAAAGGAGACTATAATATATGCTGCTATTGGAAACAAGCAAGAATTGTCTCTGCTGAAGGCAAGCACCAGCATAAGTTTCAAGAACACTTACACTTGTAACAATGCAATATATGTAGTTCTACAGGAACGGCACCTGTCTATTTCTTGTCTTTAGCAAAGGTTGTGTAATATTCTACTCTTTCCTGATTCTCTCTTGCCTCTCTTTAGCATCCCTACTTTAAAATGAGCAGAAAAAGATTGTGAGGACACTGCTTTTTGAAAAGTTTAAAACTCTTATTTAACCATGACAAGGAGAGATGCCTGTAAATATGCAGTCAGATTTAGAGTGCTACAGCAATATTTCCGCTGTACTTATACTGTGCAGCTATTACATATCTTCTAAAATTCCTGCATGCATTTAGATTGTCTTGACATTTGCCGTATGTCATGAGGAATGAGGTAGAAATTATTTGGAAAAGAAAAAATCTCTGTGACAGAAATCACTATACACTGAGTGAAAGCACCAAGTTCAATTCTTTCTGCATACTAGGTTTTGATCTGTGATTCTAAACTTCAGTTGCTGAGAGTAATAGCAGCTTGTGCAATGTACAAAGTTGTCCCTTTGGTGACTAATACTGGCAATCAAAAATAAAAGTTCATTAAAATTTAGAATTTCATACTCAGTCTACAAAAGAGCAAAATGTACTTTGTAAACACATAAAAAACGTTGACAGACAACTATGACGCGATCTGAACAGTGTAAGGTGTCATGCTGATCTCTTTGAACCTGTATTGTGCTCATGGGCTATAGGTCTCCTGTGACTTGCTCTTTATCCATTTTTTGGTAGGAGATCCTTTTAGAAAGTTGCTGAGATCCCTTTAAGTTTCAGTCGGGTTTTTTGGATTTTTTTGGGGGTTAGAAGTACTGACAAGGAAAGTGGCATTAATTAAACAGAACACTGACTCCAGCAACTAAGCATGACTGCAATACTACCTGCCTTTTCCTGGATGTTGAATATGAAGCAGGAATGTAAAGCTTATGTGATTTGCCTACTTGACTAATGGGTTGCAAATGCTGAAAAACATCCCAGTGCTCTGCTCTTACTAGGGCTGCCAAAATTTTACACAGATGCATGAAGTACAGAAGGTGAAGGTAACTTGCACTGTTGGACCCCATCAATAATTCTTAGGGTAACAAAAAGCTGTCCCAGGCTTCTGCAGAAGTAACCTTATGTTCCTCTGCCACAAATAACTAACTGCAAGCTGTGGGACAGAAGCAAATACCTCCTAGTCAGCTTGACTGTTAGCTGGTGGTGTGAGTTACCCTGAGTTGTCTCCAGGGTCAGAGAGGGATAAACAGTCTTTTCCTCAGTATGACCATGACCTATTTACTCATCCCACAGCAAAGTACAGTGATGCACTAAGCTCCGTCAATTTTATAAAGCGTATAGGGTATAAACTCTCACTTCAGCTGCAGTGGTGCCTGGCAGGGATGAATAACTCCTAAGCAATGGACAAAACACCTCCAGCAGAGGCACATCCAGCACGACCTTCAGCTCCCCCAGAAATCATTGATTTGAAACGATGGCTGCCATTCCATAGTGAGAGTTGTACAAATGGGCAATGTGCCCTGCTTCTGAACCCTATTGATCTGCATGAATCTTAGGACAGACATAGCTGTGCATTTGAATAGACCATAAGGAAGAATTGAGGTTTCATAGGAAAAAATCAATTTGTTATATTAAAAATAAAAAATAAAGAAAGGAGAGGATATAAAATCTTACATTTCAAGCTCTAAACCAAAGTCTAATTAACAAAGATCAGAATGAAAGCTGCTTTACATCTGCAGACTGAGGTTTCTGGCATGTTTTTCTGCAATGTTTGCTACAGATCAACAGTGGGAGTGAAACCACCCTATTAGTCCTGATCTAGTCCAGCAATTCCAATCTTCATAAATGAACGTGACTCCCAGTGCAATTTAAGCTGACAGTTTTTAAATCAACCAAGAATAGCAATAAGCAATATTTTAGCACAGGAAAAAAATAAAAAGGAAAGAAAAGAAAAAAAAAAGAAAATATATCCCCTTAATCAGTGTTTTGAAAGAAAAATACATACATTTTAAAAAAAAGAGTTCAAATTGGACACAAAAGCAGAAACTGTGTTGCTGCAAGAGGGACATGGTCTTGGTTTCTTGTCCAAGAAATGACACTCCCTACAGAAGATTGACCCTTTTTTCCTTCTTACTATAGTAAGGCATTATCCTAGCACCTAGATATTCCTCTGTGCTCTCCTGTCCAATTAGAGAAAAGGTCAGTCCAAAATTAAGTATATCTCAAGTTTATAAGGGTTGACAAGAAGATGGTAGAGGATGGTATGAATGCAATCATATTAATTCTGGGTAATGTTCTTCCACACATTAGCAACTCAGCTGTTGTGCTCAGAATGAGAATTAAAATAAAAACTGTGAACTTGTGGCAGTAACAAAGAAAACAATATATTCAATGGCAGAGAAGGAAAGTTTAAATGTAGTGTGCCTCAACAGCACTACCAAAAGTAGCAACACTAAAGCAGTTGTTGGCATCATCAGCAATACAGTGCAGCGATGACCCTGGAGGAAAACATGATGTTTCCCTAGAGATTTCTAAAGAGAGCATTGATTCCCACACTGGTGTGCTTTTGTTCCCTGACACCCATTGCGCTTGCATTCTCCCTCATTTAGGTTCACTTTAAGTTCTCTTTTCCCCTTGGGGGGCTGTCATTGTTAGTATTGCACACACACTCTCTTTCAGCTCTTGGTCAGCTATAACACTGAAGTAAAACACAAGAGAAGCAATCATCAGGACTGCCCCTGTGATTATTACTTTTTAGGTTTTGACAAGTCATTGAAAACAACTTGAGAAAGAAATGCCTTTTCTCATCATTTGTACCTGCATGAATGTTCTGATCCTGTCAGCAGCTTCTTTTATTGCAACAAGACAGACATCTACTGTGAGCTAATTTGGGATCCAGTTACTCCAAGAAGCAAAGGGAGAGGCACAAGCCCTCCACTGTATGTTTCTTAATAGCTGAGAAGTTGTGGTCCTTTTATTTCTAGAGACTGTGTCTATGCTTTGATATGTCACTGACAGAGGAAAAAAATAAAATATATTTTTCAACCCTGTACCATGTTTCCAGCATTGACCACAGTGGATACTTTGGGAAAGACTATGAGAATTTTTCCATACATCCTTCCATGATTCATCCCACTCATGAGTCAGTGAGTTCCACCATTAACAGTAATCTATAGAAAATACTGGGTTTTGTGTATTTAAAATACTGCCTTGCACAGTCTTGTTTTCTCTCTACTTATTTCTAAGGAAAAAAATGGTAATTGGTGCCTGCTTATCATCTCCATAGCTCTCATGAAAGTCAACACTTTTTTTTTTCCCATTCAGTTATCTCTTTTCCAACCTTTATCTAGTTTGTTTTACACCCTCTCCAACATTTTTCTTTATCCTTCTGACCAAGTTTCAAGTTGGCTTCCCGCCAAGTCTCCGAAACTTAGCGAAAGCCTTTTCCCTCCCCTCTCCTTTTGGGCAAAGGAAAGAAAAACTGGAGAAACTGAAAGAAATCAAAACAAAGCAAATTATACCTATATATATGTATATATATTTTACATATATCACAGTTATATACAGTGAGAATACTTTGTACAACCCCCCAAAAAAGGAAAGGGGAAAAGGAGAAAAGGGAAAAGGAAAAAGGGACAAAAAGGGATAAAAACAAAACAGATATGCACAGTCAAAACCCAGGAACTAACAAAATAAAAAACTAGTGAAATGAAATCTCACCACTTCCCTCAAGGAAAACAGGGTCGCCAGACACGGCCAAATCTCTCCACCTTCTGGCAGGCAACAGCAGTCGCTACAGGCCTCAGCTTCCAGATAAGCGAGACCAACGCAGGGACCTACTGTTCCTGAACCTCACTGGAAGAGAAGTGAGCGAAGGTTTCTCTTCCTTTCTCATTTCTACCTCTGTTTACGTAAAGGATAGCATGGAATACTGGGAACATAGGGTACTTCCCTGGTTACAAGCTGGTCTCCAGGAAGGCCTAGATTGAAACTATCACATCTCTCTAAGTCTTTCCCAGTTCTGTTGTATTCATTTTGAGGTTGGAACTGCATATAACATGTGTGTCATCAACTAAATACTGGCATAGCATATTTGATTTTTTTGCCTCTTTCTAATAACTCCTATCTTTTTCTTTTGTTGTTTGACCAGCGCTGAGCATTGTTGATCTTTTCACTGAACTTTTCATCATGACTCAAAAGTTTCTTTCCGAAGTGCTTTCTTTTCTGAAGTGTTGCCATTCTCATTTGTCATGTGCTGAAGTGGTGGTTTTGTCCCGTATGTTAAACTTAGTAACTTTGAATTTTACATGCCTCCTTACTCTATAATTAGTCAGTAATATGAGATTCTTCTGCAACTTTTTATGGCACCAAGAGCCTGTTCTGAAGTTGCTTAAGGCAGCAGAACTAGAGGGATTACATTTCTAAAGCACTTTCCTAGCACTGTTGACTGATCATTACAGTTATTATCTGAGTGCTGTCGAGGGAAGGACAATGTAACTGGGCTTAGCTCTACTCACATATGTTTTTGCAGCAGGGGAGTTCACTCCATGAGTGATTGCTTATGGAGTACTTGAACAAATGGAGCATCATTTCACTTAAAAAGATGAAATACAGTTTAGCATAATGTACTTTAGATTCCTACAGAGTACTGCAGGTAAAAGAAATGGCAGGAGTCTGAGAACCCTGATCTATTTATAAGTGTAATGGAAAGAATACTTCCACTGGTGACACTTGGAGATGCTTAAGAATTTTTATAACAGAAATATATCATATAGAACAACTTGCTGGGTAGATATTTTGCATTTAACTAGGTAACAAGGTCCAGGAAAGAGGTTTTGATTTCCCTAGTTAAAGGTGAGAAGACTTGAGAATGTGGACTCCAAAGCCATTAGTGAATACACATAAACGTATACAGAATCTAAAATTTATTTTTTTTTCAACAGAAGAGATTGGGGTTTTGCCCAGAAATAACATTTTACTGTGTACCAGAAAGTCATCAAAATGATGGTCAAACATACTTGATACAAGTAATAATGAATGAACCTAAAGCTGAACTATGGAGTTGGAAAATATTCTACAGAAATGAATGTTCCATAACAACTAAAAGATTGGAGTAAAAACTTACTCTAGAAAAAGCATGAGCAATGTGAAAGTAGAGGGCTTGATGACATGAATGATGACAGATGTTAAGAGTAAGGAACATGGGTAAGATGTGGTAGAGGGAGGAGAGATGCAATCATTTGTGATATTTTCCTTCCAAAGACTCTCTTTCTCACTTACTAGGACCTTTTGGCCTCTTTAGCCACAAACATAACTCTACATAGAGTCTTCGGCTTATTTGAGTAATTTCAAAAGCATCAAAATTTAGGTATTCAGTGGCTTGAGTCTGAAGGTTGACCTCTATAATTTACTCTAGTCATTACCCTGACCATGTCTTTGGCACATACATTTGGTTTATTTACACTACAAGTATCTTGATTATTCTTTTCCTTCCAACCTTTATTTATTTGTGTCAATGAATTTCATGTTTTACTTCCATACAGAGATCACAGCCTGAATATTTCCACTTCCACTCAATCAGACCCATCCCAATCGATGAACCTGAGAATGATCTTATGTCAATGATTTTAGAGAAACTTGGGAAAATGTTTATTCAGAGATAGTGCTGCTGGAGTAAAGGAATTTCATATTTTTCTCTATGTTTATGAAAAACATTGCAACTACAGCTGGTATCACCAGAAAATGGAAAAAAACCCTAATATTTTGCATTCTGTTTGTATAAAAGACAAATGTAAATGTAAATTCCACATAAGTGGAAGTAAGAGAGCCATTCAATTCATACAGAATGATGACTGGATCTTCAACATCAACCATTTCGCTTCACAGACCCATGAGAAACCACTGAGTTACTCGGCTCTAACACTGCTGCATACAGCTTCAGCATTTTTTAAAGACTTCACCTACTAAACATCAAAAATTCCGAGTGTGGTACAAAGTGGAGCAAGACACAACCATTCATAGTGAAATTTAGGCCCGACAGAGAAGTTTTGTGACATCTACCTTCCATAAAACATCTCATAGCTTGTAGCTGCAAGACCCACTGAGCCTGGAGGAAGTGGAAGTCCCTGTCCTGGTATGAGCAGATGGAGAATTCAATGAAGATAATCACTGTTCAGCCACGAATCAGAAACTGCAAAGGGGAGTGTGGGTGAAGAGATTATATGAAAATATAATCTCTTCCAGAAAAGAATGGTGTCCTAGTTCTGGATCCAAGTGATTAGGTTTAGAAAACTGACCATAGCAAAACTGGAGCAGTGACACCTTTGTGGTAGGATTCTGCCAGAGTTCAATGATCTTGTATTATAGGTTAGAAATCCAAGAGGGGGAATTTTTCTTCCCTCTGCCCCCACTGAAGGAAAGACGGAGTTTGAATGGAAAGGGGGGGCAATTAGCTTTACAAAATAACCTAGCTGGCCAAGCTGCATTCCTAATGGATGGCCCATCAGAGGTTGGGGGAGGGGGGAGGAGTTTTTTTGGGAAATTGCTGGCTCTCCTCACAAGGAAGAGGATGGATTGCTGTGTTTGCTCCCTGAAACGGAGATGGGGTTTGCCCTGAACCTGCTGTGTTTTCATTGGAGAGATTTGTGTTCACTGGGAGAAAAAGAAGGAACCTTGAAACACCGTCATCTGAGAACAACAGTGAGTTCTGTGGAGGTAGACTGCTTTCCCTTCCCCCTTCTTCCATTGGGGAAAGGGTCTCCATTTTCTTTTCAGCTTCTCCTGCTATCCGAGACCACCCCTCCCCCCCAGACCTCCTCCCCACATGGTGACTGCCAGAATCCAACAGTGCCCCTGCAGACCACCACAGAGCACTGCAGGTTCTGCACCCCCAGCGATCCAACAGCGCCCCCTGCCAATCGTGATTAGAACTGCACTAAAGGACAGAGAAGTATTCAGATCTTTTCTTTTTTTTGAAAGGGTACAGGACTATTGTCTAGCTGTTTTTGTGTTCTGTTATTGTTCTTGTCAACATATATATATATATATATCTTTTAATAAAGGGTTGTTATTTCTTTTTTTTTTCCCACACTTCCTCGATTAGAGCCCCTTAATTCTGGATTAACAATTGCTGAGAGAGAGGAGTTTGGTCTATCTCATAACTCATCTTCTTTAGCAAAAAATTCCAGTCTCGTCAAACTGAGACATCTTGTATAATTAATACTTAGTTACAGCTATAGCAAACAGCAACATCAAAAAGTTCCACAAAATAAATAAAAAATTAAAAATTGATCTGGGCAATAATTTTCTTTAAGTCCTTTTTTTGTTTGCATTTATTTTCATTAGTACATACACAAAAGTTAGTATAGAGAACCCATGAGTGACTGAAGAAAAGCATGAGAGTTTAAAGAAGTGTACAGTAAAGAGCCAAGATTTCTGAAGAGACAGCTAAAGAAGACGCAGAGAGACACAGAACTAAAAAAACCACAGGAGACATTGATTTTCATAGGGATATGAGACTGAAACTGTCTCCCCATAGAGTTCTATGACACACTGATAGGCACACTCCTTAAAGCAGATTGGTACTCTGGGGCACTTGGATATAAGCATGGATATATGTTTATGAAAAGACCAAGCATGTGTGTGGGGCTAATTACTGAACACTGAATATAGAATTAACAGGCTAGGTTGAAACATAGCTTTTAATATATAAAAAGACATCACACAAGGTTAAATAAAGATTTAAGATTTTACAGTGTTTTTTCGAAGCAGTAAACTGGACTCCTATCAACAAATATGAAATGAAACAGCTGGCAGTGGCTTACCCAGACCTACAATTAGTATTACAATGAACAAAGAAAGAATGTTATAGTAACAAAGTTCTTCAACACAATTGTTTCTGAAAATAATGCATGTACAAAAGTGTGAAGCTACTAATGGCCATCAGTGTGCACAGAGGAGCAATAAACCTGTAATCTGTATGCAGAGGTTTCAGTACACATTTCTGTTTGAAACTCCTATTACCTAATCAAAAGAACACACTTCTACTCTAATTGCTTGAGGTTTTCTGGATTTCTAATAAGGAAGATGTGGGGTTGGGTGAGAGTATGTGTATAACCAGACAGTCATTAGCAACACACTACCACTTTTACAGTAATTCTGTTTTGAAAGGTACCTTAACAACTTTGTTTGCTACTGCAAGCCCTTGAAATCTTTGTCAAGAACCTACTGAAAGCCTGAATTACTGCATAACACCAATGTATAATAAATGGCATTGTGATGGAATTTCTTGGCTGCCTGAGTGGTCTGTCTTTAAAAGCAGAATCTAAGAATAAGATTGAATTTTCCGCTGCATTTTATAAAGTTTCCTGTTCACAGAATCACACAATATGCTGAGTTGGAAGGGACCCACATGGATCATCAAGTCCAACCCTTGTGGTAGTTTTAGTCTAGGCCTTCCTTGGCAACCAGTTTGTAACCAAGGAAGTAGTCAGATTACCCGGTATTCCCTACAATTTTTACGTAAACCAGGCACATAAAAAAGAAAGGAGGAGAGACCTTTTCTCTTTTTTCTTCCGGTGGCCCTGGAGGTTCAGGTTTCCCTGCTGTTGGGCCTACCGTGTTGGGGAGTGAGGTCTGGTAAGGCCTTGTCGACCTTGGGAGGTGGAGGTTGCCAGTGGTCATTCCAGAGCAACTTTCTGTTGTCCCAAGGAGAGTAGTAAGATATTCTTTTGCTAATTCTTTAGTTGCTAGATCTTGGGTTATTGATCGTGTATATTTTATTTTGGTTTTGTTCTCTTTTCCTTCCCCTTTCCATTTGCCTTTTCTTTGGAGTTGTGCATGGTATTTCAACTGTATATAGTTGTATATAACATAAATACATTTATTTTCATATAAGTTTGTCTAGTTTGGATTTTTCATGGTTTTTTTTTCTTTAGCACTGTGCTGGAGGTATTTTGGTGTTGGGTCTGGGACTTGTCAGGGAACCAAATAAAACTTAGACAACCCTGCACAGGACTATCCCCAAGAGTCACATCATGTGCCTGAGAGTATAATCCAAATGCTTCTTGAACTCTGTCAGGTTGTGATCACTTTCCTGAAGAGCCTGTTCCAGTGTTCAACCACTCTCTGGATGAAGAGCCTTTTTCTAGTATCTAACCTAAACCTCCTCTGACACAATTTCAGACCATTCCCTCAGGTCCTGTTGCTGGTCACCACAGAGAAGAGATCAGTGCCTGCCCCTCCTATTCCCCTCATGAGGAAGTTGTAACTGCAATGAGGTCTCCCCTCAGTCTCCTCCAGGCTGAACAGACCAAGTGACCTCAGTCACTCCTCATACGGCTTCCCCTCAAGGTCCTTCACCATCTTCGTTGCCCTCCTTTGGATGCTCTCTTCATATTTTGTATTATAGTGCCCAAAATTGCACACAGTATTCAAGGGGAGGCTGCAGAGTAGAGCAGGACAATTACCTCCCTTGACTAGCTGTCTCATTTCTGTTCTGTTCATTGCGATCTAATTCATGAATTGCTACTCAATGTGGTGGGGGGAAACAGTTTTCCCCCTGAAGTTATAAAATGGTAAAACTCCAGGGGGTGGTGACCCTTGAAATTTTGAGGTTTTACCCAATGAGCGCTTCTGCAAAATATAAACATATCACAAGCAGAACAGAAGAGAAGGTTAGTTGTAGTTGTTGTAGAAGAAGTAGCCATTTTGTAAGAGCCACGAGGAGAAACAGCAGCAGACCCACTGGGGGTTGGGCCCCCTCAGCCCCCGGTGGGGGTGCTGCAGAGACTTGGAACAGTGTTAGACTGGGCTAAGTGTCTGCAGCTGAGCTGAGGGATGTTTCTCCACTATGAGCCGCAGCAAAAGACACTGAAAAGTGGCGGCAGAACAGCAGTGGATGGAGCGATGGCAGAGAGCCAGAAGAGTTAAGATCAAGCAGCAACAACAGGCAGGCAAGAACACAGAGAGAACTCCTGGAAGGAGAGAGAGAAAGAGAACAAGAGCCGGCAGCAGCAGAGAGAGAGAAGAAGTTGAGGTAAGAACTGAAATAAAACCCCATACCCCTCTGAGACCTCCGAGAAAGGAGGAAGATGATGGACTCTTACTTGAAAGAGTCTTAAAGTGCTGCAGTACTTGCAGAAAGGAGCTGGAGAGCTCCGAGAAGAATGCGGAGGGTGACCTTTCCCCCAACCCCCCCCCTTCCCCCGCTGCTTGAGACAGAGCACAGAGCTCTGTAGGGAACTTGAATCCCCTGAAGATAAGGACCATCACAAAGACCCCTTCATGATATGATGTAGTGAAGTGAACCTTGTCCTGGTGAACACAGCCTACGGAAGAAGACCCTCGCTTTGAAACGAGTGGCCAAGGGGGCTTGGATACCCCCTTGTGAGTACAGGCAGAGATCCAGCCACTGCTGCTGCATGCATGAGAAGAAGAAAACCTGCTGCCTTAGAGACTACTGCTCTGAAAGTGGAAAGGGATCTTTCTTTCTTCCCTCCTGGACTTTTATTTGGAGGGGAGAAGAGATTTGATCCATTGTAAATACTTATGTCATGGTAGAAATAGTTAAGATTGTATATAATGTATTGTAGTACTTATTTGTACAGTCATTGTAATATATTCCCTTTTCCCCATTTTGAGTCTCGTGTGGTTGTCTGGAAAACCATCTCACACTGGGTTGAGATGTGGGAGGGGGCTTGGACTAGGGAATTAGATTTTGGAGCTCTCAAACCATGACATCATAAAATCTTTTGAATCATCACTAGAAGTGTAGGTAGGGAATCAGTTTGAGACTAAGACATCTTGGTCAGTGAAGATCTAAAGTTTTATTTAGTTGGTGCTTAGCAACCTCAGTTGTGTTATCACTATTCTCATTGTGTTATCATTATTCTCATACTAAATCCAAAACACAACACTAGGAAGAAAATTAACTCTATACCAGCCAAAACCAGGACAACCACAAAGTGTCAGTAATTTCTCACTTATTAGCTCTCCCCTTGATTCAAAAGTTTGGAGAAAGTCCAGTCCTAGCTGAAGATGCATTTTAAAAATAGTCATTTTACTAATACAAAATCAAACAATAGTCTTCTTGGTTTTAATCACCACTCTTATTTTTTCACAAATATTTTTTCACTTTCTGTGTTTATCTTTCTAGTCTTATCAATTACTTTGTTTTTGTGACTGCTTTCAAAGACTAGGATTTTAAGTATCATCTGATTTCAACTCTTTAGAGAGAAAAGACCATAGGACACCACTCACTCACCCCATCTGAATTAAGTCAACAACCTTAACACAAAAGCACCCTAACAGAGTCTTTTTTTCCTTTGGTTTGAAGACATCATAGGATTAAAACATTGCTGCATCCCTTAGTTTGTTCTACAGGGGACTATACTTCCTAGTGGTGAAAATGCATGCCCTGCTTTTATTTGAATTGCCTTACTTTGTTATCAGTGATTTTATATTCGCCTTCAGTCATTGACCGAAAAATTTGATATTAAGGAACCCTACTAAGTGAGCTTCTATGCAACTTTGACTCCCCACTGACAGCTCATCTTCCAGTTCTATTCAAAAAGGCAGTTCTTAATCCCTTAGAAAATCTCTTTATGAATACTTCATAATCATATTTTTTCAAGGTGTTATAAGTGACTAATAAAGCACGTAAATACTTTTGTTCTTTGCTTTTAGTTTTATGAATCCCAGTTCTAATGACCCAAATGACTGAAATCATGTTTCTTTAGCAGGACTTCTTTCCATAATATTAAGTTGTTTGGTCTTAATTAGATTATCATCCTTTCATTTTTGGCTTGGTTTCCTAGAGAAGTAAGACATTGTCTATGCATTTTCTTCCTTGTTGATCAGTCTCATGAAAAGGAATCTTGACCTAATCAGTAATTTCAAACATGTTGCAGGGTGGAAGAGATTCCAGAGATTTCATGTTTCTGTAAAAAAAAAAAAAAATAATGGTACAACAAAAGAAAAAAAGACATTTTAAAGCACCAATGAGCTCTACTTTTATTAGATATCAGATGTCCTAGGTCTTCAAGTCTTGGTTATCCAGTCTTCATTGTTTCTGATACTCACATGACTTGCTACTAATTCATTGTATCCAGTTTCAGCTATTACTTTTTGTCTAGTATTTCTGTGTGGCTAACTAACCAATAAATAACTGGGTAAACAGCACAAAGCCCACTTTAATTTCTAACTGGAGGGTTCTCTACAATTCTAGAATACCTCTGCTAATCTCATATGTATTAAAATTAGTATTCTTTAACTATAGAATCAGAGGATCACATTGGTTTGAAGGAACATCCAAGGCTCATTTTACCAATTAAGTCCTAGTTAGAACAGGTTGCTCAGAGCCTTATTCGGTTTTGTGTGTCTTCAAGGATGGACATTCCACTTCCTGTCTGGAAAACCTTTTTCAATGTTTGCCCACTCTCAAAGAAATAATTTTTTCCTTACATGCATTGGAATTCCCTGTGCTGAACTTCCCATTCTGCTCTGTGTACATCTAAGAAATATGTCTGCACCTTCTCTGTAACCTCCCAATAAATAGTTACAGGCAGAAATTGGATCTCTCTCTAGCCTTTTTAAGGCTGAACGATCACATCTCTGCCTGCCTCTCCTTGACCATCATCATCTCTTGGTGGCCTTTCACCAGGCCCACTTTAATATGACTTTCATGTACCCCAAACCAGACACAGTGCTCCAAATTTCACAAGTGCTGAACTAGCAGAAGGATGGTTGCCTTGGACCCACTTTCTTACCAGTAGTCAAAGACAGCCAAAGGTGCTCTTGGCCTTCTTAGATGCGAGGACACACTATTGGTTCATTTTAAAGCTGCTGCTCAACCATGATTCTCAGGTCTAAAAAGAGCATCTACGAAATCTTTTAAGACTTCTGGGCAAAGCTATCTAAGGATTCTTATCTGAAATATTTTTTCTATTATTGCTCTCTTATGAAATTTTTAATCAGCGGACTGGAGAGCACTTTGTTATTCAGATACATGATTATATACCCCATTTTTTAAAATATGGAAATTAAAAGTTATTAAATACTATTGTTTTTCATCATAGTTTGGTTGTCTGAATCTTAAAGTATCCTTGAGTGGTACTGGAATATCTTTCATTCCAGATATACTAGGATTACTATATACGTAACTATATTAAAGTTTATAGTTTGACATTGCCATTGCCTTCACAATGGTAACTTACAGGAAGTTGTTCCTGCTATGTTTAGATTCCCTTACCTATTTATTCCTTATATTTATAACTCCTTATGTATACCAGTTACTATGGAATTGTAATTTTTATATTTGTTAGATATTGTAATAATACTTGCTATTTCTTCTGAGTGAAGCTGGAAACTTGGGTATCTTGACACCTGAAGTCATCATACTGTGAACTGTAATAGAAAGAAGCTCATTTTGAAAAATATTTTCATTTGTGTTTTCTGCCTTCATGATCACATGACTTGATCTTGACTACTGATTTTGGTAAGATATTCCCAAACCTTTTAGTAGGCTCTTATATACTGGACTTCTCACCCAATTTCATGATTTTCTTCTTGAACGTGTGTTATTTCTGGTTACTGATGGAATTGGATTTTTTACTCAGTTCTTTTTCCCTTTGGTAGCTTTTCATCTGTGTGACTGTCATGTATTAAAGAAGTAAAAACCACAGGAAACAAGAATATAAAACAAGAAAAAATTACAGAGGGAGCATCAACCAGGCTGACTAGCTAGCAGCTGTGAGAGAGATTTTAATAGCAGCTTCAGGCAAAAGAAGATAACCTGTCAACCTCTTCATCACTGTGCTAACAATAAGATGAGAGTTCACACAGATAGCCTTCCTTGTGGTAGAGCTTGAAACAAGCCAAACCAAAAGGAGAAACTGATACAGTAATTATAGGAATGCAGACAGTAACAGGACATTTTAGGGCACTTTGTCCCTTTCACTTTTCACAATTTCAGACGTTCAGCATTTTTTTTAAAAAAATCACACTTAAAAGTATCTAAGAAGTCAATTCTTATTTTTCTTCCACATCAATAATCCAAACATCTGGCAAAGTATAGTTCTGAGTAGAAATGAATACACCTTCTGATGTGGATTTTTTTTCAGGATTATTCATATTTGAAGAGATGCAAGAAATAGTCATGATAGACAACACTAATCACCTGGTACTTGTTTCGAACAACGCTGTAAAGAGTTTCATGCCTTTTCTGTGAAAAAAGTTACCTTTTCTGTGAAAAAAGTTTCAAGAAGAAGATGGATGCTTTTATCTCAGATTATTATCTTTGCTCTTCTTCCTTTAGCTGGTTTCCTTCTTTATTTCTGTGAAGACATCTGAATTCCCTGATAATAATTTTCAAAGCCATGTAGGCATTTCAGAAGACTCTTTGGTTTGTGAGTAACATAATGACAGTTGCCCTATTTTTGCCTGAGACTGTTGCTCCGTTGCCTTTGAGTACAGACCTACCCATATCTGTATGACGTGCACAAGTCCTGAAACATCCCAGCTTAGCTATTATCAAGACTTCCAACTAATACTGATGCAGGAATATTTCAGTAAGAACTTTTGCGTGTCTATAATGCTTTCAGACATCCTTTTTGTCTATGCAAATCAATTGCAAATTACTTCGGAATGCAGAACCCCTATATCCTTCTCACTCCCCCCGACACATGTACATGCATAATTGTTAATTTCCACACCTTCCTGCCCTTATGCTACTGTGCAACTGGCAGAAAGTTAGAATTCTTGACAGATTTTGTGTAAATGAGTAAAAGACAGTCTATAAGAATTCCATGTGAGGGAGATGGTACAGTGGGATTTCACAGTTTATTGGACAACATAAAGTTCATGAAGTGAATGTAAGACACAAATGGATAAGAAATGTGGTTTTATTTGTTCCAACTTTGATGGAACCACTGGTCTGACAGTGAAATATGTTCTGATGGGTGCCCACCAGAGTACCAGCAACACAAAGGCTTGCTAAGGCATTGACTCATATGTGCAGTCTTACTGGGATGGTTGAAAAGAAATGTAGTAAGCACATAACGAGGTAGGGCTAGAAATGGAACATACAGGACAGTTAGAAAAACAAAGATAGAGTTGTCATGCAGTGTACAAGTTGTACTTTTTTTACTATATCACAAAGGAGGATAAAATTTTGCCAATGAGCAGTGAAGGGTAAGTGACATCACTGTGTTATGGGAACAACTTTTCCATCAGTACATATCCTGCAACTCCATGATAATCATTAGGTTAAATGTGTTAGAACTGTGTTTTTCTCCAATAAATCTAGGCCACTGTACCAAATCTTTGGCCATTTGTCAAGCCAAATCAAGACTGCTGAGATCTCTTGACTGCAATTTAGCTGGCATCACAATGTTCGGGACCTCATAACTACACATCAATAATTCTCAACAAGGGCAACAGCAGTAGCAAAGTTTATGACACTAATTACTGAGCCTAGTGACAACCTGGCTGATACTGGTAATTCCAATTGATGATTCAGTTAATGGCAAATTGCCACCCTCATAGGCTTTCAACCTTTAATGGTAGAGAGTTATGAAGTCTCCTTTCTACTTCTTAACAATCTCCCCCCAGAACTAGATGAACTATAGGCACAGAAATTAATAAAAACAATCCACAGGGATTTTAAAAAGAAGCAAGCAAGGACTACCCAGGAAGAAATTAAAAAAATCTATGACACACTTCTTTTAAAACAGCAAGAATGAAAAAAAATGTAGCATGCTGCAAACAGGGACAGCTTCCTTTCAAAAGCTGCCTTAGTCACCCATGTTAGCAGAGCACATTAAAAAAGGGGAAAATGAGTCAGATGAAAAGTTTCAAGTAATGTAAAACTGGAAAACTCTATGTCTAGTAGCAGACAGCAAGCTACTCACATATGATAAATTACAAGAAAGGGTAACTCAAAGCATCACTCTCTATTAATATAATATCCAACATGTAGATGCAGAAAAGGAAGAACACAGCTCTAGCAACATTAAAAAATTAGCTCATAGATAACTGGGCAGAAAACCTTTCGGAAGTGTTTATACCCTAAGGTTGCTCCACTACAAAAGATGGGGAAAGACTCATAACTGTGCTTCACACTAGTCAACAGACATCTCAGGAGATTCAGTTCTCATATTTCAAGTGTTGTTGACATTTAGTGTTTCAGACCTAGGGGACCAGATTTCTGCTTATGATGTGTTGTGGTGTCATGTTTTGTGAGCATTGCAAGGTGCTGTTCTGAGAGGTTCAAAATGAATGTTGTCAACATAAACATGCTTGGTCCACCCATACTGCATGTCAACATAAACATGCTTGGACCACCCATAAACTGTATGGTCCACCCATACTACTATGACCCTGTTCCCAGGGTCATAGTAAAACAATGGTCTTATCTGAACATCCTTCTTGACCTGGCATACTTTGAAGCTCTTACTAAACACTAGCAGGAATGTACATATGGAATGGGCATATGTTTAGCTCATAGAAAAGAAACAGTTATCAATCAACATCTAGAAAATCACAGAGTCATAAAATATGCTGAGTTGGGAGGAACCCATCGGGATCATCGAGTCCAGCTCCTCGCCCTGCTTGCACAGTAATAAGCCTCAGCATTAAAGTTTTCCCAAAACATGAGAATGTGGCAGTCAGATAAAAGCGTATGGCTGAGATGTCCTGACAGCAAGGTGGGCTATTGGACCCCACTGCCTGTGAAGCCTGCAGGATGCCAAAGTCAGGCAAGGATCTGAAAGGTATTTGTACTAATACTGCTATCCCACAACATTCACATTCAGGATCTCACAATTTCTCTCTTAGATAGCATCATATCCTCGTCTGTGTTTTTGGTAATTAATATCTTGGCAGACATAAACTCTAAACTAAGTTCTTTTTTTACCCAAAGTATCCATGCAATAATGCCTCTTTCTTAGGTCTGCTAGCTGCAAGATGTCTTTACTGACTTAATATGCATTCTTGAGTTAGTAAATTAGCAAAAAGAGCCAGGAAGAAGGCTTCCAGTATATTCTTGCAAGGTAACAAAGTTTTCAAGAAAGGACAACCTAGCACAGAATTTTCTTTAGGTTCTTTGATACTGTTTTCATGAAATAAATGCATATTTGATGAAAACCTTTTAACTAAGTATTTAAAAATTCTGTACTCAGGTGGATAAGTATAATTGCCTGCATTTAGGACAGAAGTACACCTGACTGCTGTGAGAATATAAAACATAATAGCTCAGCACAAGTCTAATGCTAACTTTTTATTTTAAATTATTTCTATAAAAGTAACTTCTACTTTGTAGCTTTGTTTTCTGCTACCTAAGGTTAGATTAGCTCAAAACAACCCTAAAACCATCTCTATCTTGAACTACCTGTATCAGAGAACTACAGACAAAGTGGAGAAACACTGTGTATACCAATAGTTCTTTACAAGTATCTGGTAAGAATTCACAGAGTACAACTACCTACTAATTTTCTCTTTCCTTTAATTAGTGGCATTGATAATGGACTCCAGGTTTGGCTCAAAAACCAATGATTATGCAGCTTATGCAGACACAAAAGGAAGGCAAATAACAAATATATTAGAAATTGTCTTTGTACAATAATTTGTGTAACAGTAAATTAGTATTGATAAGGTTAAGATTTAGAAGTTACTCAAGAGTAACTGTCAGCCAAAAAGTGAAGAAACTTCAGAACAGAAGGGACTACCATGAAGAAGGGGATGTATGTAATGAGGTGATGATAAGTAAGCTGTGCACAAAACAGTTGAGTGTGTTAGACTGACTTACAGTTTGATCCGGATTTACTGTTTACCCACTACTTGAAGTTTCTATGTGGAATTTCTAATAAGTGCAACAGAAAGAGGAGGAAACGAAGCAAGCAGAAAATAGCACTGAGAAAAATATGAGGAAAGAACAGGAATAAGACTTTTTTTTCCCAAAGGCAAATAGCTGAAGGATTGATGGAAATACCTATTGATAGGCCTATAGGCATTAACCACATGCACAATCCCTGTCCTGTTGACATGTTGCAGCTATATTACCATTACTGCCAGCTTTGGGGGCAGCATATAAATTATATCAGAGTGAGAAAGAAATTTGCCTCAAAAGAAAATCATAAGGGTCAGCACAAGTGGTTTTACATTGTTTCCCAGCTCTTGTGCTTACTGGCTTAGTAGCTGAGGAAAGCTTTTGTGTGCTATGATACAAAATAAATTCTGCTTCTAAATACGGCAGTCTTAAGACAAACCTGCCTTTTGCAGCAATAACTTTCACCTAGGACTGTATTTAGTCCTGCAATTTCTCTGTTGATGCAGCATAATACCCAACCTGATAACTTCCTTTTTAGTGTTATGTCTGAAATCCATGCCACTACCTACTATTTAAAAATAGGAAAAGTTAGTGACAGAAGAAATGAGAAAGGAGGAAAAAGGGTCAAATTATGAGTCAAACAGAGGGACTAAACAGAAATAACAATAACTGTCATTTTCCTTTTCTCTGTTTAGAGCATTTTGACTCCTTTCAATTATGTTTAATGATATGGTAATGCTTTCTGTCTCTCCTCAATTTCCACATTATTATTTAAATCACACAAACAGAATACACTTCTCCATTATTACACAGAAATATTAGCTGTCCTGTAGTGAAGGTTGCAGCCAGCTTCTATTATAAAGCATTATTCAGCAATCTTATTAATTTGGCAAGGAAAATTAGTCTGGCACGAAAATGCCTGTGCATACTGTAAAGGACCAGGAGATCCTCTAAAAAGACTGAAGAAGAGCTATCAAATGGCTTTGCAGTGAGTGACTGTGTTGGTTTTGCCTGTGGGAGAGTTATTTGTCTTCACATTGGTTAGTATGGGACTATGTTTTGGATTTGTGCTGAACACAGGATTGATAATATAGACATGGTTTTGTTACTGCTGAACAGGACTTACACAGAGCCAAGGCCTTTTTTGCTTTTCATACTGCCATGCTGGCGAGGAAGTTGGGGTTGCATGGGAGGCTGGGAGGAAACACAACTGGGAAAGCTAACCCAAACTGATCAAAGGGATTTTCCACACCATATGGCATCATGGTCAGCATATAAAGTGTGGGAAAGAAGGAACAGTGAGGACATTTGTCTTCCCAAGTAACCATTACATATCATGGGGTCCTGCTCTCCTGGAGATTGCTAAACACCTGCTACCCATGGGAGGTGGTGAATTAATTCCTTGTTTTTGTTTGCTTGTTTGTGTGGTTTTTGCTTTCCCTATTAAACTGTCTTTATCTCAACCCATGAGTTTCCTAGCCTTTACTCTTCCAATACTCTCTCTGATCCTACTGGTGGGGGAGTGAGTGAGCAGCTGTGTGAGGCTTGGTTGCTGGCTGGGGTTAAACCATGACAAGGACTCACTGGTTGAAGTGCCTCAGTTTGCAGTTCAACTTGCAAAGCAGGTAGAACATTCTGTACTGCTACCACCTTTGCTTGTTCTCAGGCCTGGCACACATCATACCACCCACACCTCGAGGTGACAGAAATGTAGGTGGCAGGTCTGCAATGGAAAGGACAGAGGCCACTCCTCTGTCTGAAGTCATGAGGATAAAAGCTACAGGGCCACATATGTTCCTAGGCCATCCAGATGTAGCAGCTTCCCTAAGTTTCCTATCCACTCTATAAAAAATCATTCATTTCCTTAACAGTTCACACCAAGATAAGTTCTGCCAAGTCTTTTGGTTGCTCTAATTATTATTTTCTCTACTGGATTATATCCCAGCAGTTTACCTTATATAAGCTCACCAAGGCACTAATTATTTTGTTCTTATAACCATAATTTAAATGATATGTTACTATTTTTTATATGTCAAAAACTACTGTTAACAAATTAAAAGTGTACTGACTTTTGAAAAAAAAAAGGCGCTAGAACATCAATTTGTTCAAATTTGTTCAAATTGATGTCCCTTATTTCAAAAGATAAAAAAGCATACACATGCAAACTGAAGATCAAAGAAGATCAGATATCTTTAAGAATTAACCTTGTTCAAGACACAATATTAATACAATTATTACCTAACGAATGCATAAAATATTCCTGTGTACAGGAGAAATACTCTGTTAGTGTATGTAAATAGAAATATGTCTGGTATATTAAAGTATCTATTCCTAATATATCATAGAAAAAATATTCTGCTGTGCTTAAAGATTTCTTTTCTCAGTTATATTCCTTTTTCCTTGGTTTAATACACAAACAAACCCCAAAAACCCACAATGGTCATATAAACAAGATTGACCCTTTCTGTATTTTATAAATTTCAAGTAATGATACCTTCAGGTTATTTTTGTTACCCACAGGCACAGCAACAGGCATCACAGAATTTTATTCTATGATGAAGCAGCGAGGTCACATCATATACAGGGCACAACATGCATGTATATTCAGGCATTCACAAAAAAAAAAAAAACTAGACAAATCTTAAACCAAGATACCACTTTTCTTTAATGCTCTTTTGAAGAGCAAAGCATTCACTGTTGGTTTAGTTTGGAAAAAAGTAACACAAGTAAAGATAAATTTCTCCTTTTGCTGCTCAGTTACAAAAGTGAATAGGAGGCAGATAACAAACAGTTGCACTTGAAAATCCTATTGATCAAAGAAGACACTGTGACTGAAAGACTAGATTAGCTATTTAATACTGGGTTAATACCTTTATCCCCAATGAATAGATGTTGGAGGTCTCAGTTACTGTAAAAATGTCAGCTACTTTACACGACCTGTGGGCATACCCTCTCAGAATATCTTTATCTGTATGCAATCACTTTACACCACACATTTGACATGTCTGAGGCAATTTCATGGATATTATACAAAAATAATGCAATTCGTGAACTGGACTATGATCAGAGGGCTATGGCAGGGAGCAGAGAGGTGAATTACCTCAGAGGCTGTTGCTGGAAAAATATTTCCTAGAGAGAACAGAAGCTGACAAGATATTCTGTGGGTCCCAGAAAGACCTGCCAATTTTCAAATTTGCACTCATGAAAGAGGATTAGGACATAGCACGTCAGCCGGTCAAGAGAGCGGATTGTCCTGCTCTGCTCTGCTCTGGGGCAGCCTCACCTTGAATACTGTCTGCAGGTTTGGGCACTGCAATATAAGAAAGATATCAAGTTATTAGAGAGTGTCCGAAGGAGGGCAATGAAGATAGTGAAGGACCTTGAGGGGAAGCCATGTGAGGAGTGTCTGAGGTCACTTGGTCTGTTCAGCCTGGAGAATACAAGACTGAAGGGAGACCTTGTTGCAGTCTAAAACTTCCTCATGAGGGGAATAGGAGGGGCAGGCACTGATCTCTCTGGTGACCAGTGACAGGATCTGAGGGAATGGCCTGAAGTTGTGTCAGGGGAGGTTTAAGTTGGATATCAGAAAAAGGTTCTTCACCCAGAGGGTGGTAGGGCACTGGAACAGCCTTGCCAGGGAAAGGATCACAGCACCAAGCCTGACAGAGTTCAAGGAGCATTTGGATTATATTCTCAGGCATATAGTGTGACTCTTGGGCATGGTCCTGTGCCAGGCCAGGAGTTGGACTCAATAGTCCTTGTGGGTCACTTCCAACTCAGCATATTCTGTGATTCTGTGACAAATCACAGCTAAAACTGAAATTCCACCTGCATAAAACAGATTTTAAGAGCTCCATGAAAAGAGTGAGCAGAGAGCTACTAGCACCGTCTTCTTTTCAGATGCAATCTAAAAAGCTAATTGGTGAAACTTTCCCATATAGTTTGCTTTGTTCTATTACTGTACATTGTATTTAAACTCTTGGAGAAAAAAACAAAGTTCTTTTTCTAAGCACACAAGGTAAATTCTAAACCTCTCCTCAGCAGAATACCAGATAATCTGTCTTAATGAAAGAGATGGGAACTTTTCCAAAACACGACTGCTATTCACTGTGTAAAACTAAAAGGAAGGAAAAAGATCAATACAAGCATCATAAATCTGCATTACAGATAAGCAGATTTTACCATCTTCAGTCACACAGCTTGTCAATAGGGCGGGTTGTATTATTCAACAACTACAAGAACAATGCAATTCTTTTAAAACAGTAAGAATGTGAAACATAAGACTAGACTCTCTAAAATTTGCCTGGCATATTAGAGCTTCACATAAACATCCTGTGACCTAGGTAAAAATTAACTTCCATTTACCAGTTAGAGATTCTGCAATGTGGGAGAGTCAAGTTACCGAAAACCAAGGGGAAAACAAAACAAAAGCTTAAGTCTCTCTTTAAGTCTATCTGTTACAACAGATAGTACAAGCTCTCTCGAACAGTGGTTCTGAACACATTAAGGTGATGTACTTAAATTCACTTAGGGCATAGATTTATTAATACATTTTCCTTATGAAATTGAACAAATAGGAGGGAAACTTGTTACCACTTTAGCAATGATCAAGAACTATAAATGCTGGGATCATCTTTTTGTAGAACACACACACACAGAACCTTTTCCACAGACAGCAGAGCAAGGCCAAGAACCCTACAAGGTACAGATAATGTGCTTCAATTTAATTTCACCGCATCATAAAGAACTCCCCTAAATGCAATCAGTAATCCTTGAGAGAAAATGTTTGAATGATTCTTTTATACCCTGTGTACTTAGTTGTATTTCACAATCCCAGCAGTGCAGATTAGTGAAGTGCAACGGTGCTCTGTAATAAAAAGATGGATATGATGAAAAATGCAAAGCCACAAAAAGAAGCTGACCAGAGTAATTTGTATTCACACAAGCTCTGCTGCATTTCTTATTCATTAATGCACAAAAAAATTTCAGACATTTGATATTTTTTCTTTTCCTCCCTTTCTTCTTCCCTCTTTGTGAGTTTAACTATTATTGACTATTGCACGTCTAAGGGAAATACCTTGCAGAATAAGCATCTGTGCATCCAGCCAGTCTATGTTGCATGGAGTAGAGGCGGCAAATTCTCCTCACTGAAAATGATGCCAGACTTGGTAATCAGATATTTCTATGAAGTATATTGGGTAGTGTGCCCCATACCATTTACCTGTCCCAAATGCATGTAGCAAAAATATCATATGCTGTTAGGGAAAAGGTTTAGTAGGATGTGAAGATGACACTATGAAATATGCACTTCACTGATCACAGCACTGTTTATAGATACTGAAATCAAGAAAAAAGCAGTAAGCTGTGTCAGGACATCACACAATGCAATTTTAAATCAGGTGGCACAAGATGTAATGAAGGTGCCTTTAAATAACAAAACATAGCATGACTGCTTAGTCATATATATCTGGTACAACATAAAAATTGTACTCATAGAATTTCAAACCTAAATAAAAGACTGAAAGTTGCTTTATAAAAATTGTGACTCATTAAAAATTCTAGACTGGACAAAAATTTGTTAATTTGAGGATACAATAATAGGATTATATATATAGTAAAAATAAAGCATGATAGTAATTGTTAAACACTATCAATTCAACACATAAATTCTTTCTTAAATAGTGAATTTGTGATGGAAATTAACTCTTTATGAAATAATCACAGTAAGCTAACAAAAAGATACAAGGCTCAACAACATCCCATTTTAATATTTCAGATAATCTCTGTTTCTTCTCAAGATACTGCACTTTTTATGGCCAATGAAATTCATAAATTAATCCTTTAGATGAACCGTTCATCTTCTGTTTAGGCTACCCTTAATATTAATCTATTCACTTTGTATCTCATACCACTAAAATATTTCAGTTTTAGTTCCCTCATTTAATGCATTCTAGTCAGGAACCTTTTTTATCACTTACCTATCAATATATTACTGGCTTTGTTTATAATGCCACCCTTGTTTCACACTAAACGTAGTTCAATATCAGAGGCAGCTCTATCACAGAAGCTGATACAATTTCTCCAGCTCCCCTTACACAATCCATTTCAAATTTACTGTTTTGTACTCTGAAAGACAAACTGTTAAGTGTCTCTCTCTAGAAGGAATTAAATTCTTTATCTCTCACCACTGTTTTAAGCCATGTAACCTTCTGAAAGGTCATTTTGCTCAAAATTCGGGAAAATGTTTTTAGGTAATCCCAAAAATAGGTGTTTGATAATAATCAAGGTAGAAAATTTCAGGAGTTTTATTAAATACTTACTGTACTTACCTTTCATTTATGAAGGTTTGTTTATATTGTGGTTTTTTTTTTCTTTCTAAACAGTAAGATATAAAATTAATTCCAGTTCCTCTGTGTCTCTTTAATTTGGTTAGTAGCTAACAAATACTCTCTGATGTCCTCATGCCCAAACAGAATTCCCTGATGCCTACCTTTATGAGAGTTCAAACTATCAACCTTAAAAAAGTCATAGATATTCAGTGAAATGTTTTGAGTTTTTTAGTCTGTATCACAAGCTTTTTATTCCCCCTTGTGGTGGTTTGAAACTCCCAAGAATCTAATTTTAAGTTCAAGTCCCCCTCCCACAGTTTGCCCCTGTGAGAGGATTTAGTGATGGTATGGACTTGATATCTTTTTCACCCCCACGTGGAGAGTTTTCAGACAAAACACAACCATCCGTTATTGGGGGAAAGGGGAAAATATTTACAAAGGTTTATTTACACCCACATATATATTTACATTAAATTAAATTTCTCCTCTTCTTCAATAAAAGTCCAAGAAGAAAAGAGAAAATTCTTTCTGTCACTTCTCAGGACACAGTTCCTTCATTTCAGTTTTTTGTGGCACTGGTTAGTGTCCTTCATTTTCCTGAGGCAGCAGATTTAAGTATGGCAGTCAGGATTTTTATTCTTACTTTGTGGAAATTCCAACCGCTAGCTGGAGCCTTTGGGGAATTTCCTTCACTCCTCTTGGGTTAGAACATTGAAGGCAGCTTTCAGTTCAGTCTTACCAAAGCTCTTTTGCTCTGCCTCAGCTCGACAGCTTGATAGAAACAGCAGCAACAGCAGCAGAGGGCACAGCCACCTCCTCCACATTCCGTCCTGGCTCAGCTCTCAGGACGTCTCCAGGTTTTTCAGCTCCTTTCTCTCTCTCTCTCTAGCTGCTGCTGCATTTTGGGACTCCCTAAGGGTTTGGAACTCCACCCCTCTTCAGAGAGTCTCTGGGTTTTGGGAAAGTAATACAGTCTTACCCCAAACCAGCTCTGTTGAGTTTTCCTCTGTTTTGTTGCCAGCTCTCCCCCTTGCAGGAACATCTCTGTGTCTTTCAGCTGGCTTCATGTTATCTCACTGCTACTGGCTATCTTTTGGCTTTCAGCCACTGTTGTCTCTATTCAGGGCTGCTCCGCTGCCGCTTTCAATGTCTTCTGCTGCTGCTGACAGTAAGGAAACTCTTCCAGCTCTTGACTACGGGACCCGGTCCAGCTTTGACACTATACTGGGTCTCCCGTAGCCTCAGCTGGGGGCTGGGGGCCCTTGGCCCCCAGAGGGGCTCACTGGCCCCCTGCCTCCTCGTGGCTCAGGTCATGGCTACCTACCTACTAAAACTATCTTCACCACCTTCTCTTCTGTTTCTGTGGGTATGTAATTTCTGATTGATCCAGTATTATCAGAGGGGCAAACCATTACTACCTCAGAGAAAAGGTTTTTCAAACCACCACACCCCTCAACATCAAGTTGGGAGGAATTTCTACACTATCATATTGTGGTATAAGGCATTTCTTACTTGACAGGGGAATTCACAAGCTCAGTCAGATTTTTAAGCTTACCACCCAGAATTTTTCCTCATTAATATTTTTACTACTTGGCATTTGCTTCTTTATAAGTACCTTGCTGATCTGACCTTAACATTTTTATTTAAATTCCACATACTTAAAACTTTCCAGCAGAGTATGATACATAAGGACATCCAAGTTGATCCAGAATGAAAATTAAAAAAAAAAAATAAAAAAAAATCAGAAGTCTGGAGTCACAGAGAAAGAAAATAGTAATCTTTGTAGCAGGTGTTGGCAAATTTCACTGCTCCATGTTAC
Organism: Corapipo altera; assembly: GCF_003945725.1. Lineage (NCBI taxonomy): Eukaryota > Metazoa > Chordata > Aves > Passeriformes > Pipridae > Corapipo > Corapipo altera. The sequence continues at coordinate 4,025,475 of NW_020884883.1, read as the reverse complement.
TGATTTTCCTGCCAGTACTACAGTGAATGATGAAATCCAGAACTTGGGTTATCTACTGCTGTGCAGTGCAATTAGCTACATTTGTTACACTGAGTAAGCAGAGACAATCCAGCCATGTGGCACAGTAACTGTGTGATCTCCTTTCTCCACATCTTCTAGATAATTGCAAAAACATGTTCTGATTGATACAGTCTCTTACAGTGGCATTCTACTGGCTACTGTTTAGTAAAGGCTATCAATTTAATGATGCTATGTGACGGGCTGTTTGTGCAGATGACTATTCTTGTAGATATAAATACATACTCTCAGGGTTGCTTTGAAATTCATTGTAGAGATATTTCATTTCTTGGAAATATTCATTTTACGAAAGCAAGCACCTATCTTGTTCACAAAAAGAAAATAAAAAATAAATAGAAAACTCATTTTGTTCTCCTTTATATAATTTTTGTTCAACTTGTGCAACAGCAAAATTATAAGACTTTGTTTAAAATAACTGAGTCAGAATAATATGGTATTAAAATCTATGGGGCATGAAAGCATTCTTCACTTTCATCTGATTCCTAAAATCTGAAGCATAGAATGATTTCAGATGACAGGCTTTTGAGTGAACGTAAGAGAATGAAACATTGCCTGAAGAAAAGCATAAATCTTTGTGAGAAAGTTCAGCCAATGCGATTCTTAATATAACTCAATTAGTAACAGAAAAAAAGAAGAATCAAAAAAAGAAGAATCACATATAATATGTGACTTGATTACATAGGGTAATTTTAATTGTATTCCTATGGAAGAAAATAGTAAAAATTCCCCTGCCAGTAGAACAGCCAGTCATGTCTCTGGTATGAAAATAAAATGAATTACTTAGTTATCCTATATCATAACCAAGCTGAGAACATAATGGTTTTGTTGAGTCGTTCTCCTGTGCCATTGGCATCTCCTTGTTTGTACTCATTTCTTTGTTTAGTCACCCAAAAAAAGGCAAGCAGTTTTTTGGTAAGTAGCAATATAATGTTTAACATGGAGTTAGCACATTCCAGATTTCACCACTTTCCTTCTTACTTAGGAATCACTAATAATCTAAGCAAATCCTGTAGCAGATCTGACCTCTCAGTCCACAGAATCAGGAGTAATTACTCAGTCAAAACTATCTTTTTTCTTTTAGAAAAATTTTAGGTTAAGTTTTAAGATCTATATTGCAATTTAGCAGACTTCTTTAGGGAATGTCATGTGCAGAGGAAACAACTCACATCTGTTGTGCCTTTGGCCTTGAAATAATATCCCAAACAATCCACAAAGTGGCAATGATTTGGTTTGCAACTAATAAAGTATGAGATACCTGTACCTACAGCAGATGTATTCATTTAAATAAGTTTGTATTAGCAGCATGGTGTGCAAAGTGTAGATCCTTGCCTATTTCATGCAGGGTATTTGTTTGAAAAGTAAATCTGCTTTCAATATTAGATAGTAAAGAGATTTTGGACTGAAGTGAATCACCATTACCATTAATGGTGATTAGCAAATCGGTGTTTGTTACCTGGTGAGACCCAAAAACTGGGTTGAAAAATAGCAGAGCAACCAGGAAAACCACATGTCAAGGAGAAAGCAAAAAATTAAGTAGTGATAGGAATTCATCTATCTCTACAGAAATATATTAGATGAAAGGAAATGCTCAATAGAAAATGATGTTACAGGCAGGAGAAGGTGAAAGTAAAGATACACAAAACATCTGCTTCTTTTTTAGCATAAACTTAAAATATAAAACAATCTCACTGTTAAGAAGTAGTTATGAGACCTGGAGACCTAACATTAGAGATTAAATCAACATCTAAAATTAACTACAAATTGCTGTGGTCTGGGTCCTTCAGTGAAGAGAAGTAAGTGATTACCAGTCAGGAGTTTTACTGCATCAGAAAGTGAGACTGGAAATATTTGAGATATATATATACCACATGCTTGACACAAAAGAGTCCCCCCAGTGAACTTGGTAAATGGAAACCAGCTGATGTGAAGTGACATAAAGAAGAGAAATTTTAAGCAAAACCATTGGCAGCAATGGCCCAGCACAACAGTGAAAGTCTGCTCCAGAGAGAAGGCAGGGACAGTAGCGAATGACCCAAAGGAACAGGAGGGACCTATGTACTGGGCAGGTTTATCACAGTGAGTAATTACCAGCCACCCTTCAGGTAACAATCTTCATGCCTACCATAGTTTATGTAATACGAAACAATATTAAGAAGCAACTAATGTGTGGTTTGGGCTCAATATTATGATAAAAGATGTTTGTTTGGGTGTTTTTTTCTTTTTAGCTTCTGTATGAAATGCAACATGACATGTTCAATCAAGATGCTTTGATCAGGTCAGAGCATGCTTCATTATAAGCACTGGCATTGCCTGATGTTCTTTTCTCTGGCCCAGTGGAATTGCCACAATCTGCAACCTGTCATGCAAAATGTTACAAACAAACCTGTTTGTAAACAAAAGACTTGATGGTTCACTATTATTCAGACAGCTGGTGTGCTACAAAAATCACTTTAAACATGAAAAAAAACTGTTTTGGGAGAAATTGGTAAATAAGCAAAATCTTACCTTGACTACTCAGCTTCTGGGTGCAGCTCAGACTAAAGACTACAAAGTCATTCCAGACACAGGTTTGAGGCAGTGGGAACTATTAATCTCTCTTCTTTGAGGGGTAACAGTGTCTATTCTCATTCTTCCATCCCAGTATAGTGTGTGACCATACTTGCATGCAAACATTAAGTGCAATTGCATGCTATGATGGTGTCTTTAGTTATTTAAATAAGATCACTAAATAAGTAAGCATGCTTCTTCATTTTAAACTTTAATCAATTGTGAGATGGTCTTTTTTAACCAAATATAGAAAATGTAGATCATGCTTCTTAGTATTATCCATTATCAGTTCTGTTTGAGAAGACAGTCCACAAAAGGAAATTAAAATCAAGGAAAGAAAAATGTATACTTGTTCATTTACTTACTTTTCATTATGTAATTTATTACTATAAAATTGCCTTAAGTTTCATAAAATCTAGTAGCCAATAATGGCTTTAAGATATAAAACCAGAGTTACACATCAATAGAAAATCAAAGTTAGTTGCAACTATTTAAAAGAAAATTCTCTTCTGCTGTCCTATCTATCCCCTATTGGAAAGATTACATTTTTCCCTGTCCAGTAACTCTCAGATGCATTTGATACATGACAGAGCAGCATGTAGCAGGTGGTGAGAATTTAAAGTATTTGTTTGTTCAAATGCATTTAATGCCAACTCTCTGTAGAAACAGACTGCCATTTACTGGCCTATCAATACCGTGCCATCAAATGCTTTTGTTCCCTTCCTATATGCCCTGTCAATTAGTTTGGTGGAATATTACCTCTCCTAGATTTTTTAGCTCTAACAGGGTCAATTTGTTCTTTAACACCTCTACTTAAAGAAAAAATTCAACACATACAGAAAGTGCTGTGTCATGTCAGAAAAAAAACACCAAAAAAACCCCACCAAAACTAAAAGAAAAAGAAAAGTGTGTTAAAGTTTTAATTCTTGGCAGTGAGTTATATAAATTCTGAAATACTACCAGGCTATCCGTATTGTAAATATCTTTATTGGTCAACAGAACCTTTTTCCCTTCTTTTATTTGTCTTTACTTAGGACTACAACATATTATATTCTTCACTTAAGGTATTTATACTAAGACTCTTGTAGAAAGGTAATGAAATATGAAAACTGCTACAAATTTGTGATTTCAAGAGCATCTATTTGCCTCAGTGTTTCAAAATACAGAACAAAAGTAGGACATGTAATTTCTGCATGGGTTATTAATTTTTCTGTTTTGGAGTGGCAACCAGGACTGTTACCTTTCTTACTATGATTAACCAACCCATCAGTCATAATTGGTTAGGAATCCCCTGGTGATCAGCATTCACTCAGACTTACAGGTTGAAAGCAATAAAGAGGCTGAAGTATTTTGAAAGAAATGAAAAAAACTCTGCAGTTGGTGGTTAACTAAACTCAAGGGAGAGTTGCTCCTAGATTCAAATATAGAGACTTGCTATTATGCCCTGGAGAATTACATAAGGATTTATATCCCTTCTAACAGCTCCGTATTTACCATTATAACTCAAAATATTCATATTATACATATGAAACACTGGTTTTTTAGTCTGTAATATTTTTTCTTCAGTCACACACTTTGGCAATCAATTATGCATGTTAGTTGAAGCCCATGCAGTAAAGAGCCCTCTCTTCCTTTTTCAATATGTTGTTTTACAATTCCAGTAGAAAAAGCTTGGTTTTGTATAATGAAACATCCCAAATGGAAATTACAAACCTGCTTTCTCCATGCCGTTTATTATACTGTGTAACGTACAGCTTCCTGTACTCACCACTAATTTGATTCGGCCTTTATACCACATTTTTGCCAGCACATTGCAAGCCCCTCAATATCAAACCTTCATAGCATCTTTTTCAGTATTAAAGCGTGAGGAGACAGAGCTGTGGGCTAGCTCTGTTCTCTCTTGGATTCACTTATGCAACACAGGAATGACTTATTTTTGCATTAGAGATTAGTGATTATACTACAGACAAAGGTGTCAGAGACAGAGGTCAGTTCCCCCATCAGAAAAAGATGTGAGAAATATTGTCCAGTTGATTAAATCCCAATAAAAGTTGCAAATTGCGAGTTCTGCCTTTGAAAGGTCATCAAGATGTATTATAAGGATTCTGAATGAATCCCCAGGATGCATAATTAAGCAATCAGATACATTGTATTATCCATTTCCATAAATTAACATCTGAATCAGAATAGTGTGCTCAGTCAGTGTGTCACAGACAAAAATGGAAGATCAAGAGAGCCACACACCAATCAACATCCTTCACTTTCCTCAAGGCAGTTCTTTCAGTAAGATTAATATAACATTAAAGTTGATGGAGTCATGTTTTTAGTGGTTCTAGCTTATTACAAACATTCTTCTGTTGCATGTCATAGCCTGTCAGTGGAATTTCCTTCTGTTCCAGTTGTACGCTCTCCGTTTTTCTTACATTCATATTTCAGATTCCACTCAATGAGGGGAAAAAAAAGCTGAAGCGGTTTCCATCATAATTTTACAGCTTAATTTTAAAATTGTTATTCCTACTTTCAATTTCCATTACCCATGCAGTTTCATCTACAAATAAAAAAATAACTTTGGTAAGGGAGGAGTATTAGACATAAGTTTTATGTCAGTCTTTATATTAACAAATACAAAAAATGTTTATTATATGTAATTGTTATATTTCTGATTTTCCAGAGTATGACGTGTTACAGTAAAGATCATGACCTTTTTTGCCTACAGAAGCTTCCCTTATGTCACATCATTCGTTAAAGGAAAACTGACAAAAAGGATAGTTGTGGAATGAAACCTGTGTCACCTCTCATCATAAAACAGTTTTGAATGTAACATAGTAAGAAGGATCATGGTGTGACATGCACATGGCAACACAGAAACATAACCTGTCATATTTCTGCATAAAGCAATAGTTTTCTGCAATGATTGTGCATTGCTAATTATTACATATATTATGTCAGATAAAAATCATGTCTTCACATATGTATAGAATATATATATGTATATATATATATATAAAGAGGTATACAGACTGGTATAAAAAGTATATAATTTACTTCTAAAAAGGTGCAGGAGTTCGTGTTTTGAAATCACATACTTTCTTCCTAAGTACTTGACAATATAAGTTCTGGAGTGTCTTATCTTTTAGTGGCAATTAATTTGAAAAAAGATATGTGTTTGCCTGTTTAGAAACAAGGACAATGTTTATTCAGTATCCCTGTGGCCTACAGACAGCCCTCCAGCTCATTCCGGGTAGCAAGGCTGTTTGAAGCAACTTTTTGTTCATCTGCCAAATACATGGCTGTGTCCCACAGCCTCTCCTTTATCCCACAGCTTCTGACTCCAGCCATAGACCTGATTTCTCTGCTCCCCAAAATACCTGTTTCAGTCACCTTCAGTTGTTGCAGGCAAGCCAGTATTTTTCCCGACTGATAAATTTGTTTGGACTGGCTTTAGACATAGAAAAATTCAAACAGGACACTGTATTCATTGAAGAATTCGCCAGCTGCTCGTCAGTCTTTTGAGATAATAAAACTGCAATATGGTCAACAAATTAACTAAGATCTGGTTTCGCTAATGAGAGGACATATTTTTCTGCCTGTTCAAAGGAGTGGTGCCCTTATGTAACTGAGTTAGTTTTTAAACAGAAATAACCTGGATGCAATTTTCCCTTTTGTGCCTTACATAACAGACAGAAGCAAAAGTATTAAACAATCTCAGTTAGGGTAAATGGAGTAATTATTAAATTTTATATTCCTATTAGTTTTCTTCTAAAAAGACAGTAAAGTGATATTACCAGCACACATTTATGGAAGTACAAGTAATAATATTAGAATATAAGCAATAAAGTCGTAATTGAGTTTTTATTTAAAAAAAAAATAATAAATTCTACATTTCTGGAGCAGAAAAAGAAAAACCTACAAACAACTCCCTAGTACTTATGAGTAGTTTAACAAGAAGATGGAGCCAGACTCTTCTGTTGCGTCTGGTCACAGGACAAGTGAAAGAGACACCAATTAAAATGAGATATTTAGACTGAATATAGGAAAACTTTTCCATCATAAGGACAGCCATGCAGTGAAGCAAGTTGCCCAGAGAGGTTTTCCAGCCTTGTAAATTAACAACATTAAACCAGATAAAGCCCAGAGCAGTCTGGTCGGATCTTACAGCTCATCCGGCCTTGAGCAGGAGGCTGCACTAGAGACCCTGTTATGATCCTATGAAAGTTTAAAAAAGGTGTCCTTATCTTATCAGTTTATTGGCATTAAACCTGAACATACATCAACACAGGCAATTTCCTGGAGAAGATGTGGTAATGCAGACTTTGGGAAAACTTCCTTTCCTTAGAAAGAAAAAGAAGAACGGGAATTAGAAGACAAGGAAACAAATTACTATAATAATTTTTGAGATGCATGTGGCCTGAACACCAGAAATAAAAATAGTAATGAGGTAATCTTGAAATGTCCAGGTACAAAGCCTCTATCTATGATTGACTTTCATTCTTAAGCAAAAAAAAAAAGTGAAACAAATAGGGCAATTGCTCACTACATGCAGTCTTACAAGATTTCTAGCACGGGAACACAGGCTAGACAAAGATGTTGAAAAAAGAGCAATTGTTCTTTATTGCTCAATTATTTCACTGTTCAACAACACACAGTAGAAAAACAGGATTAACAAGAAAAAATGCAGTGCTACTTCTTCTACTACTGTTATTCAGTTTGATTATTAGTTAACTGAAGTAATAAAACTATAGCACATTCAGTTACACTGTAGTGTGGTAATACTAATGTTATGATAAAGATGGATGGTGCAAAACATTACTGAATATATTGCTTTTTAAAGAACCTTTGTCTTCGTAAGTATATAATCAATAGTGATTTGAAGCTCTTTGCAGCAGAGTAGACTTGAACCAGTTTAGATACTACACATCTCAGTTGTAGGTCAAGTGAAATTTAGGCCATCTGCAAAGCTGAAAGTATCTTCACTGACAACAAATGCTATAAAACTAGATCAAAATCCTGAAACATCCTCAATTACAGAGGAGGCAAGATTTGGAGAGAGACATAATATCTTTTATTAGACCAACTGATAGAATAAAGACTTAGTGCCTTTAATTACAGAGCGCTTTCTCCAGGTAAAATTGACTTACAAGTCTATACGAAAAATAAATTTTAAATTTTTAACCTCTGAGAACCTTGATATCAAAGGCCTTCAAGAGACAAGGTGCTGTCGAGTGGCATATTGTTACATGAGTAAGTCCACTATCGCACTCATGAGAGAAAGGGGATAGCTGTCAATGCAATTCCAATCATTTAAGGAAATAAAACTGTTAATTTTTACTTAAAGGCACTGAGATCTTATCACTTGCTCCCCAATAGTTTTCATGTAATAATTTTGGAGCACACCTGCTTTGCTTGTCTAAATCAAGCTCAGAACAACCATGGGATGCTTAAATGGAACAACAGAATCACAAAATTGTTGAGGCTGGAAGGGACCTCTGGAGGTCATCTGGTCCAAACTTTCTGCTCAAGGAGGGCCATCCACAGCCAGTTGCCTAGGACCATATCCATATGGCTTTTGACTATCTCCAAGGAGAGGGACTTCACAGCCTCTCCAGGACGTCTGTGCACCCACAGTAAAAAAGTAGGTTTATAAACTGCTGCATTGTGATGCTGTTAATAAATAAGGTAGAATTTCCCAGAAAAGTTTATTAAGAGTATTTTTAGAACACATCAGTTGGACCAGAGAACAGTCAAAGAGTACTTCTTAAGAGAAATGTGTAACTGTAAACAAAGGCAAATCTATACAAGAATTTAAATTAGCTCTGCACTATGCAAGGGAAGAACTCAGAATAAAATCAAAACATTTATGAGATGCTATTTCTCATTTTTCATGCTAGCCATTCAAGTTGTTAGTTAGAGACCATGTCTTAAACAAGGCAACTTTTGCTTGTTTACAAAATTAAAAACCTCATCACATTTATCAATGGATGATGAAAAGCAAACTAAAGTGAATATGCAAAGTGCACTTAAGAACTCAGGCACTACTATAATCTAACTTCTTTGTATCCTTTTCAAAACAGCAACTGAAAAGCAGGCCCTCATGCAATTTCTGATGTTATATTTTATTTCTCTTTGCAGCAAAAGTTCCTAATCTGATCCATTTGCAATTTACTTCAATGCTTCACATAACATTTTGTCTTAACAAGGAAGCTGATTTGCAACAGCTGTATGTTGACCAGTTTGGACAAGTCAGAATTAATAGAAACTGCATTGTGAACATTTTGAAAAACATCTCTTTTTAAGTATTTTTCACTTTTTTTTTTTTACTTGAAAGATATTCTTTTTGAAGAAGTGTTGCATGCATCTTTGAGGAAAAATTGCTGCTATACAAGATAAGTAGGTGTTTTCTTGGTAATCAAAGCAAATAACATCTCCGGTGGACATGAAACAGTGTTCTGACACTTGGAGATGCACATACACCCACAAGAACATGAATAGAGCCAACAGCTCCTCTAACACAATGATCCCCTTTTCAGAGAGTCCCCAGATGGTTCTGACGAGAAGCACAACAAACCACTCATGTGGCTCATTAGGCATCTTGTGGCACCAGCAAAATCCCAGGATTAACTGGTACAGGGAGGCCCTGTACCACAGGATGGGATGGAGCCTGCAAAATGATTTTAAAAATATGAGAAAAGACACCAGATAGAACAGGTTCTCTTTAAAAACAAACATAATACAAACTAAAAAACAAATCGGGAGGGAGTGGTGCTGATCTCCACTGTAACAAACGCAACACTAAGTTTCATGTGAGCTCCTCACTTACAGGTAATGACACATATAGAAGAGGTTTCCTAGCTATAAGCAGTCCCTGAAGAGCCTCTTCAATTCAATTCTCAAAATAATCCATGTATCTTCCATGAAAGTACATCCTTTTAAACCTGGATCTCTTAAAGCAGTGTATGGAGAAACTGAATTTTTGTTAGGGTTCCCATAGCTCTCTTTAAACACAGATCTACATCCATATGAACAGTACACCAAGCTCTGAGCTTCATTCATACTACATTTGCATAATACACAGAATTATTCTGTACATTTTCATATTACAATACAGAGATCTTCTACAGAATGAAATTTCTTTTAATTTATGTTGAAATTTTCTGTAAATCACATTGTGACAGCTGAATAGCTTTGAAAATTCCATGTCCTATTTCTTTGACCTGCACTGACACTCCTTTAACCTAAAAATTTCATTACTTGATGACTGCAATCATTCTCAGGAGAAAAGAACCTGAGATTCATGTACATTCTCTTGCATGGCTAGAATAACTTGATGTTGCCTCCTTCTTGATTAAGTTTTCTTCACTTCTTAACTACTTCCCTGTGATAAAGGCACCACATAATAGAGCGGGAAACTTCATTTCACTTACTGCTCTTCCTTAGCTTTCTTTGATTAAGATTTCTTTGGCCTACATTAGTTACTGTATTCTTTTCTTGATGCAGTAATCAGAAGACATCTCATCAAAAGTTTATATGCTGTAAAAAAAGTGCACAAGCCACATGACTATGTTTTGTTGTAACCAGGAATCTTTACAATTTTCTGTCTATACCAGTTTGTTTAATATTTTTTTAATGTTTGCTTAATAGATAAATAACTCTTCATTCTCTGCTAAAACCTCATAAAAGGCAAATAGTACTACCACCTCTTATATACAGATATCATTTTATAAAGAGTCCAGTGTGATTTGAGTCCGGTATTTTTGAGTGAAAGGGAAACGGCTTCATTCTATGAGGATGTCTAGGTTTATGTCTTCTGCAGTGGGAAGGAAGGATCTGTTTTATATCTACTAATAAACTCCTTAGCAAGGAGAAAGGACAACACAAAGAGGGTAAAATGTTGTAGGTATTTATCAGGTTTTGCAGAGAGTAGAAGTCTTAGAGCAACTAAGCAATTTTGTCTCCAGCATTGAGGATACAAACACAAGAAACTTTATAGGTTAGATGTGTATATTCTTGCTCTTTTTCTTGGTCCACATGGTAGCGCAACTAAAGCATTCTTCCTTTAAAACTTGTGAAAATTATCTGTGTAACATGGTAATGAAACCAATCACCAGTACTCAGTAAAAGAAATACTATGTAGGGAGAGCACTTGCTAAGACAAAAATATTGATCAGTGTTGACAGTGTCAAAATATTGACAGAAGTCATTCACTTCAGGGTCATTTGCTCCAAATGACAGATAGATCAGAATTCCTTCACATTGTGAATACCCATGGTTTCTAGACTACTACCTTCAAGTATCATTCACATAAAAGCATGGAAAAATTCTCAGAACTCTCCATTTTGGAATTAATAACAATAAAACACCTCAGAGTAGTAACCGTCATACTATGAGGTATGTTCTTTGTTTACAGATAGCAAAACCAACTCAAGTTTCCAAGTCAGTAAAAAAAGGGTGTTAAACTCCTATTCAAAAGACTGAGAATAATGACCCAAGATTCAGATTTTTTTAATAAGCTGATATTCCCTACTTGCAGACCTGATTTTATCATACTAGAGGAAATAAAGAAACATAAGCAGATTAAGAGGCAATGTCGGCTTCTAATGTCTGCCTATAACAGCTTTGCAATCCTTTTTTCTATCCTTCTGACAAGGCTACTGCAGTAGTTGTTCTTCAGTAACATCGGTGCCCAGGTTGGGATTCGTAGAGTGTGGGGCTCTGACACCTTCTCAGCCAGCGGCAAAGCCTGTCTGACACTGCCATCTCCTTCCCACACCCTTTTGGCTCTTGGCATCACCCCTCCCAGCCGCTCCTGGCCTCACCAGCTGCTCCACCCTGTGCTCATGCCCTGAGCTAGACTACCACTCCTCGTGCTTTCAGCTCCTCAGTAAGGACAAGTGTTAAGAATAATCTGTCTCCTGCCTCCTGGAGATCCCTAAACACTCCTGTTTCTCTGATTATTCCACACAATTTATGATTGCATCTCACAATGCAGTCATATCAGATGGGTGCAAATGATGAGGCAGATCCAAGATCAATCCAGCAAATCCAGCCACTGATTCCCAGGTGAGGGAACAGGGCTAGGCACTGGTTTGACCAGTAACAGTCAGTACTAGGGGCCCTGGGATGAGTGAGAATGGGTCTCCTGGCTCCTTTGGAGGAGGAAAGGTTAGGCAGGGCCAAGAAGGGCTATTAATTTTCCTTTCTTAGGGTTATAGATTTAGGATGCTGCTAAAACATGGGTGGCCATGAACTTCAAGAACATTTAAACACAACTGGCATGCTTGGTCTTTCATTTGTAAATTGTATAACTATCAACTTTCACCACCTATTTAGCACACTTCCCTTTTTAAACAAAAATGTATACCAAAAAAATAATCCCAAATCCCACCTATAAAGTTAACATATTTCATGATTGCTCACTGGAATATCTTCAATTATCTCTCATTATCTCCACCATATGTCAGTAGCAGAGCTTGTACTGGGCTCCAAACTACTCCTTTAGGAGGGAAAGAAAGATTCATGTCCCTTTTAGACCTCAGCCATCAGGTCTATCCTAATCACTACTAAACCATATTATTCATAGCATGTTCCATGTTCTGAATGGTTTTTTTCATCAACAAAATAATGCCAAGGCATCTTACAGAATTATCCCAGACAGATAAAGTATTTTACGATGTAAAATTTATAAACGTGTCATATATATTTTCATATATATTTTCTCCTGCAACAATCCATGTTCTTAAATCACAAATTGAGCATTCACTGATTTTTCTCATTTTTCACAGAAACATGTAGGAATTTTGTGAACTACGTGAGAAAAGTTGCAGGCCTCAATTCACAAGGAATTTCTGGGCTGTCATACCTAGGTTTTAAGAATCCGACTGGGAATTAAATCATTAAACCCCATACTTAGTCATTTTACCTCTTTATTCGGCAAAAAATCAGGCAAGTCTCAGCAATCCTCCTAATACCTAAACATTACAGAGACAGAGGCATATCTGAAATCCCTCTTTTCCTGAGACTGGTCTTATTTCTGTGTTAGGGATTCACAGCCTGAACTCGTTCCTGCACTTTGATTCCTTTGGATCTATCTTTTGTGTAACACAGCTGTTTCATGCTTTTACTTTTAAAACACAGAGGAGCCTTCTCTGCAGCTTGAGACAAAATAAGACCACATCTCTCATCTACTGCAAAAGTGCTGCAGTCAACAAGTCTCATTATCCCCTGGCAAATCTGTGTCATTATGTAGCACATAGCGCAAGAGTCATAGTGCCAGAAGGAGGCTAAGGCTGAGGTTTGGTAGTGAGGGATTGCAATTGCTTTTTGTGTTGTTGCTAGTTCTGAACAGCTTGTGGATTAAAGAGCCATTTGTCACTGAACATTGCTTTAATCAATACCGAAAAGCATACACTGTAGTAATGTCAATATCTTGATTGACTTTCAAACTGTTTAATGTAAATTTCTTTTAGTTGCCACAAAAAATACCTTGCTGTGAGTGGGTAGATATTTTTCTCCTTCTGATGTTTTAGAATTTTAGAGTACCACTGCTACTGAGATCTTCATTAAGTTCTTCATAAGACTTCTTAAAGCAATCATTTAAAAGATACCAGTCAAAACCTGGGTTGGAGCTCTATGTGCAAAATGATACATTTTTATTTGCTCATGAAATTTCAGGCTATCCATCTGCTTGAAAACTTGTGTAACTTCTGTCATTGACTTCAGCAAATATTGCTGAAAAAACATGATCTTTATTTAAGATTTCATCATTGCTTTATATTAGAAGATTTAAGGTTTTCAATAAATAATTTTCCACCTACAAAACATGATTTGCCACTAGCAGAATAACTTGAAAATCATATCTATTCCTGATGGTAAATCTATACCATGAATGCCTTTTTTCTTTAAATCTTCACAGAATTATGGTAGCGTCTCTTTTTGCACTCCATCAGTACAGAGAATGAAAATGGTTTCTTCATGATTTATGCATTCATCTGTTTGTCACAGAATCATTTGAAGAATTAAGAGCAGTCAAATGACACTGGAACTAACATTTTCAAAGACCAATTAAATAAAAATAATACTAGAAAATCAGAAATTTACCCTGTAATTATCCAGTAATTACCTAGGTAATCTAGGTAATTAAAACAATTAACAATCTATTAATTATCTTGAGCATCACATTTACCAAGTGTATTATTGATAGCTGTGAAGATGGTATTTCAATATACTTCTTAGCATATAGTAATATTTCAACACAGGAGAACAACTTACAACTACTCAAAGCAAATATAAGTACATCGTAATCACAGGCAAAATTTTAATACAGATGATGGATGTGAAAGACAGTGGCAGTTACTGGGAAAACAAATATCTTTACTGTAGGTCTTCGCTTTGCCATAGAACAAGGAATTAATTGAATCCATCATACTTGAGTCTTAGCCAGCTTTGCATCAAAAACCCTAAAGTCTCAATTCTTTCACTGCAACAAAAACACTGGTAGTTGAGCTGCAGATAGATGCAATTACCCTGGTGAATGTGTCCAATTTTCTGTACCAAGTTTCAGTCAAGATGAGTAGAAGATTCACTCAATCTCAATGAGCTACAAAGGAGGTCTGCAATATGACAGAAAACAACAGAAATAAATTCAGAACTAGACAGTGATTTCTGTGGAGGAAGAAGTATAAAAGCTTGCACACAACTAAAGAGCATAAAGGTTACCAAAGACTTTTCAGAATATATTAAAAGAAACTTCAGTAGGAACAAAAAAGTAAAGCCTTATCCCAGTGGAACATAATACGTATTTCTTTCGGTTCTTAATGAATATTAATGGAAGGGAGCAATACAAGTCTTTGACATTAGAATATTTTCAGTGTTGAAAGACTTTGTTTGAAAGTAAAATTATTTATTCAAGAAACAGTTGACTCTGGAACCACTGAACTTATTGTTAAAATTACCTTGGTCTCCATGTGTATGGCCTGCAAATAATCAACAACAATTTTGATAGCACTATGTTAAAAGGGCAAATAAAATAATATAAAAATACCAAAAATTACATTAAATCAAGCCTTTGATGGATTACTCTATGGTGAAATGTTTGTGTTTTTTTAAGAAACAACCAAAAGATCCTTACAATAAGTCTAACAGCCCAAGAATTTTACTGGAGTTTGAACATGGAAATACACATCCAGATTAGTTTGTGGAAATCAAGTCTGGTCTTACAAAAGTTGTCTCATGGACTTCAGTGGAAATTTTAACTAATAGGAATAAGAGATTATTGAAACAGTAAACTAATCTAAACTCATAGCCCCAAACTGGGATAGTGAATCATTCCTGAAGTGTGATTCAAACCATTAATCGTGAACATCTAAATTGCCATTGTAATTAACAGAGCTGCTTAGAAATGCGGTCTCATATCTTTCATGACTAAACCTGTTAAATCCATTTCTCCTCTCTCATTTTGTCTTTCCAGGTGCAGACCTTGCAGAACAGACATGTTCTCCCATACTCCTACCACTTCCTTCCCAGAACTTTGATCCAAACAAAACTTAACTAGTGTTATCCAGCTACCTCTCCATGCAGTTGTGATGCCTCTCTCCACATCAATGTTACCAATCAGTAATCACGGTGAATTCAAGTCATTGTCTGATTCAGGACTACTCCCCATCCTTGAAAGATCAGACACTAGCTAATGTAAGTCATGAACTTCAAAGCCCTCACACGACAAGTTGGTTGGGATATTCAACTTATGCCCCCATCTTAGAGCTTGAAATTGTTTTATTTGACTACTCTTTGACATACAGGATGTCCTTGGTAAACTGCTGAAACAAATGAGCTATGAGAAGTACACATTCTCTACCTTTTTCCTTTGATTCCAGACGAGAAGTCACTTAGCTCATCTTGTGGTTTGAGTTTTTTTCCTTCTCAAACACCATTTATCACTAATTATTATTTATTAATAGTGCTTGACACTTCCAAAAAGCTTGTTAGAGTCCTAATAATGATAAAAAAAAGTTCTCTGCACTTTACATGCAAGGGACTACCATTGTTACTGTACTAGAGCAGTGCATGCTTGAGTGGAAATTGACTGTCTTGTACAGAGCCAGATAAATCATGTGAACCAGGTAAATCATGCCTGGTGCTAGTAGCTGAGGGGAAAAATTACAGTTAAAAATAAAAAGTTCTTTAAAGAACTAGTGAACATAGTAGGACAGTGCATCATTCTTTCTGGTAAGTAACTCTGTCTTTTTCACTATCTATTTCCTGTAGAATTAAAATCTCTCTAAAATGGAGTAGCTTAATCACAGCATAATAAAGTGACAGTATTTCCTTAAGAGAACAGTTGTGCCTACTGTCTTGCTTTTTTCCTCTCTTTAAAACCTCTCCAGAAGCCCACATCAGCATTAATACTGACCAAGAATAGTCAGTTTCCAGGCAGGGGACTCTCAGCTTTGCGTTCCTTTGCATGCAACCTACAACTGGTTTATCAGATCTACTTGCGTGAGAGGACATTCTAAGTCCCAGCACAGAAGGCCTCACATAATTTTTGTCCTGTTCCCTCCCTCAGATTCTCATTTCCATCTGATACAAGTGGAATCATCCATCTTAAAATTGATTATGACAGTATTTCCAGGACAGCAGTGAGGCCATTCTTGGATAAACGTTTGAGCACTGATTTGTGTTAGCATCCTTCTGTACAAACAGGGTCCACACCTTCAGTGTAAAGCCAGTCTAAGACACTGGTTCAAAGACAAATGTTCCACATTTATCAGACAATTTTATCAAGTACAGGAATGGAAACAAATTATGAGATCGAAATATGAGATTGAAAATCCTTGCCATCCCTCTCAGTAAATTGTGGGTTGTTATTGTGGTTTGAGCCGCAAAAATCCAATTTCCAAGCCCCCCTCAATTTGTTTCAGTGTGAGACAAGTTTTCAGATATGCACAACTACCAACATGGGAAATTATATCAAAATTTATTACTAACAGAATGAAAACTATAGAAACTAAAAAAGCAAATAAATACACAGTATTAATACAATATCTACCACCCCTGGGGCCCTCCCACATCAATCCAGAAGAACCTTCAGGACGATAGTTAAAGCCTCTCTCTCACTGGGGTATGGGGGAGGAGTCTTCTGCACTCCCACCAGTTGCTTGGCCTCTGCCGAGGTCTCCTCTTGGACTGAAAGGGAACACTTGCTACATCAGGTCTGCATCATGAGCTACAGGGAGTCAGCTTTCGAGTCCTTTCCCCCTGTTTCATGAAGGTTCCTCCCAGGGAGTAAAATTCAGGGTCTTCTCCACTTTGAGTCCACTCTTCTCCCCAGGCTGCAGGACTCTGGGTTTTTACTCAGTCTTATACCCCAAATAGCTTTCATTAAAGTCCTTACCCAGAAAAAGCCTGCTTGGTTTGGCTTCTCTCTGTCTCAGTTGCAGGTATCAGCTCAGCTGCCACATGGCAAGAGGAGGGACATCCCCTGCATTCCTTGTCCTTTGGTTTTCGGCTGCCCTCGTCCAAACCCCATACAGGACACCTCCAAGCCCCTCAGTGCGTCTCTGTTGCTCCAGTCTCAGCTCGGGTCGCTCCCTCCCCCAGCCATTGTGGGGGAGGTGGCAGCGAGACTGCTTGAACTTTCTCTCTTTGCCTGGAATTCTTTCTGCTCTGCTTCACGATCGCCGCTGCTGCCTCCTCTGCTCACAGGGGAGGAAAACAGTGAGGAACTGCCGCAGCCCTGGCCATAGCGCCAGGGCCGCAGAGTGCCCAGGGGCACCCCCAAACTCGGGGCTCCCCTCAGCTACCTCATGGCTCCAATTCTCTCTGCCAACAACTTCTCTTCCGGTCTGTGTAATATGCTGATTTCGCAGAGGCAAATTGCAGCTTCTGATTGGCTCTATATTGGAAACTTGGGATTATCCATTTCCAGCCCCAGGGGAGGCTAGACAAGTTAAACCACGACAATTGTCAGACATTACTTTGGGTTTGCTACTTAATGTGAATTTAGTGGATTCTGACGTACCACTATACCCTGAAGAAGAGTGTGCCAGGGAAAACAGGTGTCAGTCTAAGCCTTGAGGAAATGGGAAGGGAAGACAAGGAAGGAAACCTCCAGAGAAACTTGGTTTCATCACAAGGCAAAATCTATGAAGCCTGAATGTTAGTAAATCAATTACTCTCTTCTGACCAGATGTGACTGAAGATAAACAAAAGCAAATAGTGACTGCACAAATGAAAAAGGAAGTGAGGAAATGTAGCTTTACGGTACATACCACTGCTTGTAAAATGTAGCTATCACAGGACACACCCTTTTGCCCATTTCCTCTCTGACCATCGACCTACACTATCTCTCACCTACTCTCAGTACCACAGGCAGAAAAACATCTTTCTGAGAGTCATATACCTGATGCATGATGCACTCTAAAATCTATTTACAAAAATCAAGAACCAATCAACCAAAACCAACAACTAGCCTTGCAATCTGGTTCCCTGGAAACACACAACCAATTCCCTTTTGAAGTCTTTAGCATACATGCTTTCTAGTGCAACCAGGCAGCTCTCTCTCTCTCTTACCTGTTAATCTGAGTATTTCCATCCTAAAGTCCTGAAACCACATTAAGGATAAGTCATGAAACATGGATTTGGGTGTCTTTGAATTTCCCTATTTATAGCAGTCACCACTCTCCATCCTCAAGATTACGACCAGCTAGTGCACAGTTTTTAACGCATTTCATTCTTTGTCAGCTCTCATCCCTCACGGGTTGGGTCTCATAGGTAGTATCTGTTAGACCCTACAAAGAAGATGACCAACATGAGGAAAGCTGAATAACAAATCAGAATGACCATACCTCGGGTGTCTCCCAGTTCAGGTGTCACCTCAGGTGTCTCTCAGTTCAGTCCATTAATAAGAAGGTCTCCCAGAAGTTACTTTGATGTGCTAAAAGAACAAAGCATTAAACAGAAGAACTGGAGCACAGAACAGACAACACTTTGACTGAGTAAGACTGCTACCATTTTAGGAACAGATAGAAGATTCCCTACTCTAACTAGAAATGGAAATATGGTCAAAAGAAGTGCACAGCTATGGAGGCTGTTATCACATGGAACATACTAGGAAACAGAAAGCACAAAATCATAAGACTCATGGGCAAGTCCATCTTCCTTTGGACAGCAAAAGCTTTTAATTTATTACTGTGGAGAGATGAGATACTAAAAAGCTCAAACTACTCAAAGTGTCCATGGGAATTAAGACCTCAACCAGAAGAAATCAACAAAAAGCAAACAAATTTAATTCTCTTTATGTTGCTTCCATGAAATATTGATGACTTAAAAAAAAAAAAAGGTGTCCCCCCCCTTCTTTCTTTGCATAAGCCTTGAATTGACCTTTCTTGAGACCTTTCATGCCACAATTTTCTGGCCCAGCAGCCATAAGTCTATCCTCTGTATTCACTATCAGATGAATGTGTGTGTTCCTCATCCACATTAATAGGTGTTTTTTTTGAAAATAAAAAAAAAAATCTGGCACTGACTAAATTATTTTCACAAATAGGGGATTTCTAGGGAGGCAAACATATCTGACAATTTCATGTAGGGATTCATATACCTTTGTTGGTTTGACCCAACCTATAAAGTAATGCATACTTCCATATCCATTAAAAAATCCATTAGCATTAGAAGAAAGTACAGTACTGACTTCTAAGCAACAGAAAATGCCATTATTAAGATAGAAATTATGTTAATTACAATGGTAGAACAGAAGCACCTTGTAGGAAATCTATATACTTAATGTTATATTTTTTTCAGTCCACATGATGGAAATAACAGGTAATAATTTGTAAAACTTAAATGGCTATTCAAGTCATCACAAAGAGAAACATTTTGAATATGACATGCCTTTGCTCACAGTCAATCAACCACCTGAAACTCTTTAGATCAGCTATTCCTTCCTGAATTACATCAAGAAACACTATAAATCGAAACTTGCGGTTAATGTATAGGGATATATATAATGAAAAGGGACTGCAAAGAGAAGTATAAAATAAATGTAACATCTAACAACCTCCATTACAGAATCAGCGCAGGAAGCAAACAGAAAAACATGATAAAATGCATACAATTTAGAAGAAGACTGCTTTCATACTATTGCTCCTTAGCTGACAGCTTTTTCACAGAAAACCTCAAGTATAGCTGGAAGAGAAAAACTGTGACAACAATATCTACTACCACATTTTTCATAAAAGCCAGCATTTCTAAATCTCACATAGAAATATATTTAATGAACTAATGGGACTAGAAAGAAAGACGAAAAGAAAACCCTAGAAGTTTGCAATCTGAGTGTATGGGTCATTCCAATCACACATTTTATCAATTTAAATTCCCAGATGAGATAAAACCTGAGGAAGTATATATAAATTCTCTATAACACACAAAAGCACACTCTGTGACTTGTTTTGGTTTGGTTGGCTGTGATGAAGGAATTCAGTGTCAAAAAGTGCAAATCACATCTCTTTTAAAGCATGTTATAAAAATGTATGTTGCAAGCAGCCTCTCCCTTCACAAACTACAGACACTATCCTAGTGCAATTTGTCTGTTTGTGCAATTTTACTAGTGTTGGCAGGAAACCAAAAATGCCTCTTACAGAAAAAAAAAAAAAAACCCAAACCCTAATTGATGTTTCTTCTCTGAGAATAAAAGTTGACTAATCTTTTGGTGCCCAGGAGTCAGAAAGTCAGTAATGCCTAAGCATTAATACAGACTGTTTACTTTCATAGCCTTTACTGACTTTGTTGAACTGTAATAGACCTGTCTTCCATGTCACTAGGTAGTTCAGAGTTTTCTTCACACTTCTGATCCTTTGAAACATTAAAACGAAGATGTCCAACTGACATCTGGTTTAGAAGAAACACACAAAAAGAGACCATAAACAGAGATTTGACAAAGGATATGGACAAAAATCCTCTCAGGTACAGGTAACAGTGCTTTCTCAAAAGAAGAAATAACTGTGCCCAATTCAGTTACAGTTATTTAATGTAGTGTAATTCTATGTACCATACCATCATAGCAGTCTTGTTAATTTAAACTCCTCTCAGGCATCATTATCTAAGTTCCTATAAGTTGTTGGGCAAAGACTTTTCAAGTGTTTCTGTGACCTTTGTAAGTAAGTGTTTCTGTGGTTTACTTCCTTTTTGAGGGTTGAATTTATTCACGCCTCCTCCTGGTGAACTAGGAGAATAAAGTGAACAAAGAACTCCAGGAGAAAGTGATTTCCAACACCCTCTTGAGTCTTCCTGCTTTTCAGCCGTGATGCCCTCAAACTATTTTGAATTTCATTCACAGATTATGACAGAGGACTGTCAAGTGAGAAATCCAGACATCAGAATGCAGCTATGCTTATGACCTATTTGCTTCACAGGGAAGACACAGGGAACAGGGGACATTCCCCATCTAAGCCCCTTCTAAATTCTTCTCAGATACAATAAGGGACCTTTAATCGCATTTGTAAAATGTTTAGCAAGGTGGTAGAGGCAGCCTGGCTGAAAGCTTGTTCTACCTTCTGCTCCCTGTAAGTCTGATATGTAGTTCTGCTCTGCTAGCACAAGAGTGTGTCCCTGGATTGCAGTTATCCATTTATAGCTCTGGTGTAAAGGTATCAAATGTGGGAACATTTAATACTTACACCTGTTAATACTGCCCCTTTCTTTTTTGGAGAAGGGAAAAGTATGATATAGCCTTTGAAAAGAACTAAGAAAGGGTGGTTTATAAGTCAGTGAAATTTAATCATCATTGGAATTCTAATAAATAGCTAGTAATTCAGTCTGATGTTTGTCCGATTTTGCCTTCTAATGTCTTTTGGAATCTAACTGTAGGAAACAAAGATGATATTCTTGCTTCTCTTTTATGAAATGAATCCATTTTGACGCAGGTGTTGAGAGTGAGATTAGCTCAACACTTGCAAATACAAAGTATTTCCTCAAATGCTAATGAAAAATAAAGGCAAAGGAAAGCAATTTTCCTGAAGGTCTTGAATATAAAACCATAGGAATATAGGTGTCATAGGTAGGTAACTGCATAACCCTTGTGTATGGAGTCTGGTTGAGAGGGAGTTCATTTACCCATAGTAGCCCTCACAGTGCTGTGCTTTGCATTGGTAGCTAGAAGGGTGTTGATAACACACCAGTGTTTTGGCTACTGCTTGAGCAGTGCTGGTACAGCATTAGCACTGTCTCCCTACATTACCATCCCATTCCATCCAGGGTAAGATTCTGAGAGAGGACACAATCAGGTCAGCTGACCCAAACTAACCAAAGGAATATTCCATACCATACGATGTCAGCTCAGGTATAAAAGCTGTGGAAAGAAGGAGAAAGGAGAGGGAATTAATTATTTACAATATTGGCTTCTGAAGCAACCACTATGTGTGCTGAAAGCCCTGCTTCCCAGGAAGTAGCCAAACATGGTTTGCTAACCGGAAATAGAGAATAAACCTTGTTATTTTCCTCTTCGCTTGTGTGTGTACAAACTTTCACTTCAGTAAACCGCCTTATTGCAACCTAAGAGTCATTTTCCATCTTATTCCCTCTCCCCTGTCTCCAGCTGGGAAGGGGAGCAGCTTGGTGGGTACCTGGCAGCCAGTCAGGGTCAACCCATCACACCTTGCCAGCAGGGAAGCTCAGAGTATTCCTACCTTCATCTTCTCTGCCTGTAACCCCTTGAACATCTGCTCCTACAGGGTATAGAATCAGGAAAACAAAGACTACCCTGCAAACAAAGTTAGAAAATCTCACTTAGTAGTCCAGACTAGAGAGGGGCTTCCAGCCTGTAAGATTTGCATGAAATAAGAAGGTAATTAATGTGATACTTATTTTAAAAGAACTAATTCCAGAAGACCTCGTTACTCTCTATAAATACATCTAGGAACATGTATCAGGAATGGAGAACAGCTATTTAAAATAAAGACCAAGGCTCCAGAATATACAGGTTTGAATTAACAGTGTGTAATTTTAGGAAGGAAATAAAAGATTAAACAGCATTGTAGGAGGGAGACAGAAAAAGAAAAGACAAGACAGCCAAATCTGAATACAAATAAACTTCAGACTCAAAAAGGTGACATTTATGAAAAGAATTATAATCTATAGTTTCTAACTGTAATAACAGGGGACTGGATTTACAATCTAGAAGTCTTCTGCTGGCTGTGTTTTCTGCAAACACTGACATTATGGCAATCTCTTCAAGCAGAACTACATAGCTGTACTGTATTCTTTTTAATATTCTTTATGCACATATGTTACCTGGAAGCACAAATATAAATACAATTCTTCTTCCAATTGATTTAAATCAAAATAGCTCTTCAAGCTATTTTTTTTACATTATCCATTTGCTTTTTTATATAAGGAAAAAAATGTTTTTAAGACTAACTTTAGAAGAGAATATAGGCTACTGTCATCCGTGAAGGGTTTCTTTTTTTCCAAGATGGATTTTCAAGAGTTCTAATAATGGTATGAGACTTCAGTAGAAGTTTGAAACACAACCAGAGTCTAATTCTGTAGTAACAGAAATACCTTTTACATTAAAACTTCTTACAGAACTCCTAAAATCTCAAAACTTTCTAGTTACATCTATTGATTTCTAAAGTCCATACAGCTGCACAATGCTACAGGAAACCATTGCACAGGACTCAATCTATGGGCAGGAGATAAATTAATGTGTCTTTTAGCTATCATCCACACAATGCCAGTGAAAGCTCACTGAATTTATCGATAGGAATTATAAGGCCACACTTTTTTCACTGAACTGTAACAGCTGAATTCACATAAAGCTTCTCCACAGACTTAGACTTGGTCATTTTACTCTATAATAGAGCAAACAATATATTCCCTGTTTCAGGAATAGAGGAATCAAGAGGCTGCCTATGCAGTTTACAACCAAGCTGCTCAGAGAGCATTGTCTAACGAGGCCTTGTACACCATCACCTTCTATCTAAGATCTACCAATTCATATTTGGGCCTCTTTTGTAAATATTTTTTAGGGGGGTTGAGGGTTTTTTGATGAGTTTCATTGAGAGGATAAATTTACTGTTATAGGAACAATGAAATAAGATGCCATGAGTGGCTCAAGAGGCAAAGGACACAAACTGAAAAACAGGAGGTGCTCTCTGAACATCAGAGTTCTACACTTTGCTACTTAGAGGATGACTGAGGACTAGCACAGGTTACCTGGACATTTTGTCAAGTCATTCATTGGAGACATTCAAAAGCTGTCTGGACGAAGTCCTGGACAACCAGGTCTGGATGACCCTGCTTGAGCAGAAGAATTGGACCAGATGACATCCTGTGGTTCCTTCCAACCTCCAATATTTTTTACACACACTTTTTTTGCTTTTTAAAAAATCCTATGATATCAAATTTTAGGAAAGAGAGAGGAAAAGAAAAACAAACAAACAAACAAAAAATTTGAGATAATATTCTTCCTGCTGGAAAGACAAATATTCAGGAAATATGATAGCTAAGAATAACTGTCCAAACCAACTTTTCAGTACTTTCAGTACAACTGTAGTTTTTCAGTACAGTTGTGCTTTTTTTTCACAGGGGCTCCTGCATCAGGTACAACTAACCACTGATCATTTAAGGAATTCTGATTGTACAGAAAATGAAGCAGCTCCTCTAGGCACCCCAACTTTATTAAACATAGACACTGGAAACTGCAAACATCAAATATCAGTAAATGAGTTTCCAAGGACAAGCATATTTGATTTATTAAACAGTTATCAACCATCACCCATCCATTTTTCCTCTTCAATTATTTAATATGAACAATTGATTTCTTATCAAAACTTCCACTTTTGCAAGTTTCTTCTCTGTTCTTTGTGAAATAATTAGCAAAACTCTTTAAGACTTGAAGGATAAAAATTGGATGACACACAGATGTTAAACAGTTTCATTAACTGATTTATCATTCTGGGTTTATAGATACAAGAAATCCCAAATTAACTAAACAGAAAATGTTAATGTACAAAGTTAACCACACTATCAGTTTAATGTGCAAGTAATATTTTAAATTGCTTCTTTAGACAACAAAACACAAGATAAAAATTAATATCTTTGAAAAAGAGTATAAAGTGAAATAAATATTCATTGTAGAAATGCTGTATTAAGGTTTTAAAAAACCTATTTTTAACAAAACTTTAACCAGAACTGGTAGACATTTCTTATTTATACAGGAATTAGACTAACTGCAGTTTATAACATTTTTTTCTAATCTTGTATGCTATTCTATGGACTGTTCTCAGTGCTCCCCAAAACAATTATAATGAACTGAAACAATTCAACTTCAGTTTATCCTCAAATACATACAGCCTGGAAAAATGTAAACCTATACCTTTCTAAATCCTCCAGAACACAGTAAATAAATTAAGTCCTGATCCCAACACCCTTATTTTTAAAAAATGAGTTTTCCCCCTCATAGTACTTTCATTGACTGACTCTCTTCATTTTAATATTCTGCATTTGCAAAAATGTTTTCTCTATACTAGTGAACAGATTTTATCTCAAAAGCAAGTCATAGAGTATTAGCAACATTTTCTTCAGTGATACATACCAAAATACCTTCTTCAGCATTTTCAAGAGGAGTTTAAAAACTGATGTTTTTGTTAATTGAAATGATGCTATGCTTTATTTTGTACCGAGTGTGCCTCCCCTGTCATGTAAATACTGGATTAGTTTACTGTTCTCTAATATTATTATTGACAGAAAGTAACCAGTAGTAGTATAGCACTTTAAAAATTTAAAATCTATTCTCCAGTCAGTGCCAAGTATAAAAAGAATTTATCACTCTTTGATGTATTTACAAGTTAGGCTTTGCCACGTATTTTCCTTAAACGAAAAATGAAAGGCATTCTGCTTCTGGTGCCTTGATAACTTCATTTAGTGGCTATATTAACTTTGTTGTACAGGTCTGATGTTGTTTAAAAGGTGAAGCCAATGAGATAAGCCTGGGAGTTTATTTTCTCCATATTTATAACTTTAACTGCTGCTTTACCTCGAAGTATTAGAGCAGACAGTTCATTACTACCTGAAAAGGGCTACTACATTGTATGTGAGGAGGTCATCTGAAACTGATGACTTTTAAAGGTCATATACAAAATGAATTTTGGCTTTGCTGAAAGACTCTCCTTTGCACAGTAAAAATCTTATTTTAACAGCATCTGTAAATGTTGTGTAAGTAAAAATGAGAGATTTCAGCTACCTTTACCTACTTTTGCTTTACCATAAATTTACTTTTAATCCAATGCGAATACTCGTTTATGGTGATGTTAAAAGTCACTTTGCTCTGGCTCATTATTTGAATGATGAATTGATAGTTTCAATGGTTTTGTTTCATTTTTACTGTTTGTTTTCATAAATCTCCTGTTACATATATACTTTGATAATGGAAAGGAACTTTTTCCTTACTTCTGTAACACTGAGGAGCTTAAAGACTGCAAGATTTGTATATGTTGCAGACTCAAAATTGGACAGATAGGCTGCAAAATAACACAATGAAATATGTTTCCTTAGTGTGTAACTTCAGCAATTTCCTCCCTAAGGCTGTGTGAAATTTATGGAATGTCAGATTACACCTGGCATACAAGCAAACATGTACAGTCTACTGCTTTACTTCCCTTGTGGTCACATACATACAAACATTTTTGTTCCAGTGGATTCCAGCACTTGAATCCTTACCACATAATAATGGCACTTAATTAAAACACCTAAATTAGAGACTCAACTCCCTCTATAGTCAGTAAGACTGTCACTTCCAGAGGATGACTTAGATTTTTCCCATTATTTTCCTCACTCCTTTTTCAAGACCCATTGTGTAGCACAAATCTGGACTAACAAATAGGCACTGGTTAGATCAGGACCACTGAATCAGCAGGAGAAAATATTCTTACATATACATGTGCTATCTTGACAGGACACACAACAATACAAAAGCAAATCAACTTTAACCTGTTCCAGGGATGCTAACTGCAGGATCTGTACTTTAGGTACTTAGCCATGCTAGGATGGACGGAGGCAGTAGAGGGAGAGGGCTAAGAAATGTACTTCAGGTCCTACATAATGCATACAGAGTTTAGACAAGCAAAAAAACAGTCCAGCCTGCTGAAGGTGGAATATGATGAACCAGGAATGGCAGGACATAAGGAGTAATGTTTGCATTGCACTCAGCCATTATATTTAAGGGGTAGTATATATTCACTGACATAAATTGTAGGTTTCTGTGGTGCAGGATGAATTTTACTTATACAATGAACAATCCACAATGACAAAAGCCTTGGGACAGTGGATGATGTTTGATCTTTGTGATGATGCTAAACTGGCTGATATAAGAAGCCAGTAAAATGATCAAGAAGCCAGAACAGCCACAGAACCGTGTCTCAAACAGCTCTGAAATACATAAGGCTATGTCTGGACCAAGGCTAGTCCTGAGAATATCATACAGATAGTATAGTGTAGCAAGTCTAGGGGGTTACATAGGGATGTAGATTTCTTTGAAAACACCTGATAAGGCTTCTGGTAATTGAACGTCATCCTATTTTGGAAAATATGGATGCTGCCTCTCCTTTCCTGGCAGGTGCTGCCTGAGCACACTTGCCCAGCCCACTTTGCAGTTTTGTTTGCCTCATGCCTTTCACATTGGTCTTTCTGTTGGCCAGTTCCCTTCCAGGAAGGTAATTCCTGGACTATATTTGTTGCACCTGATCAAAAGCTGGCACCTCTGTGCCTTTCCAAGTGTTGCAATAAACCTGTTCCTGTTCTGCCAGTCTATCTCACTTTGAAGCTAAAATACAGCATCCCCACAGAATTCTTTGCTCAGCCTACATTGAAGAGATTTTACTATGGATTCTCTGAAGGGCAGTGGTGACAAATGCATAAGATGCCCACTTTCATGCCAGTCATGACACAGGAAGGTACCTAAAGCACATTGCCCCAGTGGGCATGTACTCCATATCTCCATATCCCTATGGAGACAGCACTGAAATTCAAGTGACTTTTGAGCATTTCTCTCTATTTGCTAAAGAGAAGCTTTGGCAAAGGACAGATATGACTGCCGCAATCTATCAGATATTTGGACCTATGAAATGCTAAGGTTTTGTGTAACTATAAAGCTTACTGGTATCTAAAGGTCACAAAGAGCCAAGCAGCTGGATTGAATCAGCTTTCACTGTGTGGATTTGCCTCTATAGGGTTAGAACATTACAGCTTCAAAACAAAAGTGCCCAAATCTCTCTCAGTTTTTCATATAATGATTTGAAAGTGAGACAAAGAAGAATTTAAAACTTCTGGAGAATGCCTTATCTTACTCCATTTCCACTGACATTTCTAAACAAGTATTTGGATAAGCTTTCAGTATGAACAAAGAATTGAATTAAGACAATTTTTTTATGCCTACTGATATTGATGCAAAGTAGAGAATGGAGTCAAAACACAAACTCATCTTTAATGCCCAAAACTCTGCCTAAGGAAATAAGCAGAACCTTAATTTTAATATCATGAAACCTCTTTGTTTCCAAGCACCTCTGATCAAAGTTCTGTAGCTTGTACAGAAATAAGTAAAAGACAGAGACAAAATATCTTAGTCTTAATTCAAATAGCTGAAAAGAAAGAACTATACAAATTTTCGTTTCTCCTGCAGAGTCCAGAAAAATGTGACACACAGCCCACATATACCCACCACATAAAGAAATTTTAACTCAAGGAGGTCCTGAGACACATGGCAAAAAAAAGTTAGTTTCAAACTACATTAGCATAAAAATGATAGGCCAAAATGGAGTTGAAGGGTGATGTTCCATTGAAAGCTGATGTTCCATTGATAGACCCAAATGGAGTTGAAAGGTGATGTTCTATTTCATGACAGCACTTATTCATGTTAGGAGAGGAATATCTACCCCACAGAATGTGTAATAGGTCTATACAGATAGACATGTGCCTATCTAAAGAATTCTCTCTGAGAACAAATCCACCATTCAGAGTGATGTATGAAGACACTGTCAGGGCTTTAGAATTGGTTGCTTCTAGTATTTCATAGCTAACTTTTTGCACAGTATGTCATTAATATGTGAAGAACTTTATCTATGCATATACAGAAAGTGGGTTCTCATTTCACACTTGAAATGAGAAGATCGTATTCAAAATAAGATCTTCTATCTTTCTTTTGCTATCAAATCAGCACTCAGTGATCAAAATCAGCACCCAGGCACAAGAGTAAATTAGAAGTTATCTAGCTCACTACCTTGAGAATTTATGTCATAGCTGCTAGTCAAAAATTCCTTTTAAAAGTTTTGGGAATACAATGATCATACTACATCTCCATGTAACAGACTTTTCAGCCTAAATTCCTCGTTTCCCCTTTGCTCTCCTTTTTCAGTAAAAAGGAGTGCCCGAGAACTATGAAAAGCTTATGTTGAGCGACTTAAACCTATTACTTCTTGAAATAACTTTTGACAGTGACACAGTGTAAAAAAACAAGTTAACAGAGGCTTTGATGGAACAATCACTGTTTACTTTTAGAAGGCAAGCCCTACTTCATGAACTATGAAATTTTTTGTACAGTCATATACAAAGAATGTTATTTTATCTATACTCATGTACAATTGCAAAAATGTGGATCTTTTGCCAAGGGTCCCATCAGTTTTCTGGCCAAAGGTTAGTAAGGTGGAACTTTAAATAATGGACAGCCTTTGTCATATTCTGAGTCTTTCTTTTGCCTTCAATTGATTAGTAACACAAAATACATCTGTTTCAACTTCAGACAAACTGTGACATTGCACTATCATGCTCAAGCAACAGAATTTTTGGGAATATGTGTTTTGATCTAAAACTTACTTCTTTGACTTATTGAGCAGCACCTAATAACCAAGAACTACACAGATAATTTAAATACAAAACAAACCCTTAAGCCAGGGAAACAACTGGAATGTCCATAACGCCCTCTGAATGACTGCTTGCTTTGTTCTACACACTGACTGTGAAACAGGGGGAAAGACATTCTGAAGAGTATAAGACTTTGACAAAAGTATCCTGGTGCATATTTCACACAACTAGGGAATCCAGGCTACCACACAAAATACCTAACAGCTTGCGAGATATGAGAAAAAGATATAGTGCAAGCATGAGTATGTCAACACCACTGTAGGATAACTGTTTTTCAATATGGATAGTTTAGATATTTAGAGTCACATCATTTGCTGTGCTTAATTTTGAAAACACTTCAGTAATATTGAGTGGGACTCAACAGCTGGATTTGGTGTTTAAAAACTAAAATACTTGTTGTCTTGGAAACGTGGTAGTTTTATTGTTGGATTTTCTGTTTACTCTTATTTAAACTCCCAAGTCATACAAATAAATTATGGGCTTAGGTTGACCTTTATCTCATGTTTTGAATTTTGCATGTAAACTTGCTCAGTGTTTCAATATACTTGAACAAAATAACGGTGGTGAAATGAAAACATCACTTGACTGAAGTTGGTCTATAATTGTGCTACTGTTTCCCTGGCTCCCAGTTCCCCAGATCTCAGCAGTAAGCTGTTCTGAAACACCCAGACTCCACATCCCAAACACCATCATCTTCCCCACTCTCTTCTAGGTAAACTATTTAGCAACTGCTTCACATTCCATTTCAAGTTTTATCATGCGTAAAAGAGAAAAATTGCTGACAAATGTAGTTTGGGTCAGCATGCTTTTGATGAAGACAGCACAGAATTATTCATAAATTTCTGAGATTGCAGTAATTTTTGACAAACAAACCTTTTAATATCAAGATTTGAATATACTGAAAAGGCAGAAGATAACTTCTCAGTGAGTGTGTGACTTTCAATGGCATAAAAGAAACAAAAGGGCTACTTTGCCATTTGTTTGAACAGGACGGAAAAGTTGCTGGAAAACCTGGCATACCAGCTCTGTCTTGATCATCTCCTGAGACAATTACAAGTGTCTAGGGATCAAGTATTTAGGTATGAAAATACTGTGTGAGCTGTTTACTTTCATATAGGAGCTAAAGGATATTCGTGTGAGAAAGAAAAAAGGAAGCAAAACCACAAATAGAGCTAGAAACCCAAGTATCCTTTTAGACATAAATTGATTGATGTTATTATTAAATGAAAAAAATGCTCCTGCCATGAAAATCACAGTTTTTGTTACTACAGGAGAATTTAAATGGAGCTGTTGACCTCACATATGTGGCTGATTTTGAACCTGAATCACAGTTGACAGGGTGCACTTCAGGTTAGGAAGTGAGGTGGTGAAACTGCCTAAGAGGATCTCAGCTATGCTTAAGCCTGGATCTTAATTCACCAACCACTTACAATGTTATAACTCTTATTGCTTGCACCACTGATGCCTGTGAAAATACTCAGAAACCACCCCAGAGTAAAAAGCCACAGAGGAGCCATGGACCTTGTGGGAACATGTAGCACACTTCAGGAGTCACTTTAAGTCACAAACTTGGTTTCCTCTTATGACTTCTAAGACGAGCTGCCAAACGGCTCCTAGTTGCTGCACAGATATGTAACTCTGGCAGTGGTATTGCCACTGCTGGTAACAGGATAAAAGCTTTATATCGAGTTTTCAAAGCCTCAGAACTGAGGTTAATCCAGTTGTGTGAATTTTGGTTTACATGGTTTACCTGTGACTGCTAAACCATGATTTCTTTATCTGGCCGTTTGTCTCTATGTAATGTGTTTTACTTCTGTTTATGTGTTCAGAGTGCAACCACAGTTCTAAATGCACAGCAGTAGCAAAGACTATATTGAGCTATTAGACAGCATTCAAAGGAGGGCAATAAAGATGGTGAAGGGCCTTAAAGGGAAGCTGTATGAGGAGCAGCTGAGATCACTTGGTCTGTTCAGCCTGGAGAACACAAGACTGAGGGGAGACCCTGTTGCAGTCTTACGACTTCCGCATGAGGGGAATAGGAGGAGCAGGAACTGATCTCTTCTCTCTGGTGACCAGAGACAGGATCTGAGGGAATGGCCTGAAATTGTGTCAGAGGAGGTTTAGGTTGGATATTCGAAGAAGTTTCTTCACCCAGAGTAAGAGGCACTGGAACAGGCCCCCCAGGGAAGTGGTCACAGCACCAAGCCTGACAGAGTTCAAGAAGCATTTGGATGATACTCTCAGGTACATGGTGTGACTCTTGGGGATGGTTCTGTGCAGGGCCAGGAGTTGGACTCAATGATCCTTGTTGGTCCCTTCCAACTCAGCATATTCTGTGATTTCTGTGACTTATTAGAGGTAGAATTAGATATTTATGACTAACATAATAGAATCATATTAAAACTTGCACTGGACGAGGCCTTAAAGTTCATCTAGTTCCACTAGATCAGGTTGCTCAAAGCCCATCCAACACCTGGCCTTGAACACCTCCAGGGATGGGGCATCCACAACTTCTCTGGGCAACCTGTTGCAGTGTGTCACCCTGTTCCAAAGTCTCATCACCCTGCTATTTAAAAAATTATTTCTTGTATCCATTCTAAATATACTCTTGTAAAAGTCTTTCTCATCTTTCTTATAAGCACACTTCATATAGTGGAAGGCTGCAACAAGGTCTCCCCAGAGAGCCTTTTCTTCTCCAACTCTCTCAGCCTTTCTTCACATGAGAGATGTTGCAGATCTCTGATTCTTTTTGGTATCCTCCTCTGGAATTGTTCTAGTGGGTCTACGTCTTTCTTGTACCATAGGCCCCAGAGCTGGATGCAACACTCCATGAGTAGAGAATCAGCCAGCTTAACTTTCTGGTCACGCTTCTTTTCGTGCAGGCCAGGATACGACATATGACACAATGCAAGAACTACCGGCCTGGTATGACTGCAGGTAGAGGCACAGGATGTGGTACAGGGAAGTACTGCCATGGGGTGGTAAAAGGTGGGGCACAGGCTTGGCACTGGAGAGTCCACAACTATGACCAACTCACCCATAGTCAGTTAAAGAAATGCAAACCTGGAGCCCAACAAAAACAGTTTTGGGGTAACAAAGAGAACAAAGACATAGTGTCTAATGTATAAAACAGTCATACGTAGTAAGTTTAGATGTAACACAGAGCTGAGACCAATGAAGAAAGAAAAGCATGCTAACAAACATAAAAATGACCCAAAAATCTAATTTTGGATGTAATGATTTATTGTGATTCTGGTGTCACGAAAATGCTTAGATGTGTCTTAGATCCACACATAAAATCTACAGTGGTTGCGACTGATTTTTAGCATGGGCTGATCTCAGCCAGGCAGAGATCATGGATTAGACTGTAGCACCCAACCTGTCTCATTGCACAGATTAGGTCAGAATCCCAGTTTGGATGCAAGTCTCCTCTCACAGAGCCTGCAGAAAGAAAAAAGGAAAATTCCTACATCTGCTCAGCCTTAGTTACCCATCCCCCCTCTAGCTATTCATCATTTAGATAATGTTTTCTCTAAATCATTCCTATTTTATGCCTATCAATGCCATGTAACATTGTAGATCTAAGCTTTCATCTCTCCTTACTTTGCTAGCCAACATAACACTGATTAGCAGAGAAATAAAGATGTTCACACAGAAACAAAATTCACTTGTTTACTCGTTGGGGGTTTTTTTGTTTTTTGTTTTTGTTTTTAAGAGTATAGAGCTGAACATGATTTCAGTAAAGCAAAGAGAAGCCCACACACTCCTGACATCATTTCAGAACTGATTAAACAATTGGGCATTAATGAAAGCAGGATGTGGTCCCAGGACGAAGTTTTAATAAGGCAATTTTAGTAATATCTTTTTACTCATCTCCTCTTCATCTCTCACTTAAGATCATTTAACACCATAATCTGCTAACCACTGTCATTACCATGTTATTCTGACCTTCATTCTTCCTTTTTTATTTTAAAATAGATGTAGAAATACAGATATGGTAGTCTAAAGTAAATTTTTTATTTAATATTTCAGCAACAATTTAGACTTCTACGATTGCATGTATCTGGTTAGGAACTGGAAAAGTAGAGTGGTATCCATTAGACAACAGGCAGCAAATGGAGAGTGTGTTAAGGCATTTTCTCATCCTGCTCTGGGAGTAAGGAACCTCTTAGGGCACTGAATAATACAAAAGATTCAGTCTGTGAGTGCTGGTCCATCCCTTTCCCAAATGCAAAAGGTGATGTAAAGGAGGGTCTATCACAAATATCAGGCAGGAGCATAAAAACAGTCATTTTGCATGATCCAGGTTATCAACATACTTACAAAGAGAGGTGTCTTTCCTGGATTAGAGTGTAGGACATGATGAACATAATCAAATAGGAGCTGGTCTGGAAAATGAGAACCCTAGTCAAGGTAAAGCAAATATAACCATAGCCTGCAGGATATGTGATGTACAGTTTCCACCCCCCCCCCCCCCAATCTTTCCAAGGCCTCATCTGAATCACTATGCAATGGAAAACACAGTTCAAGGAACTGGAAAATGCAAGCCACAACAAAAGGAAGTTTAATCACAAATGAGGAAAAGACAGGAGAGATAATTGCCAAGTTCACAGACAGCAAACAAAAGGTACTAACTCCACTACTGCCATTTTTTACTAAAGAAACATTACTTGCATCTAGAAATTTCATGTACAACTTGTACTGTTAAAAGTTTCCAGTCCCCCACCTATGTTTTCGAACATGTTTTCAAAAGAAGGTATTGGTCAATAATATCTGCTACTTCTTTCAAGATGTTTTGCAATAAAGGAATGGAAGTAACCAAGGAAAAAGAAGCTGCTCCTGGTTCGATTAAAAGTACACTGAACAAGGGTGCACTACATTCTTCTCTTCGAAAATTTGCAGCAAAAAAAGTAGATCATCAGCTAAACAAAGGTAAACTACAATTTTGTACGACCACACTTACGAAAATCAAAGGTAATTTTGGTGAGGCCAGAGACCTAAATCAAAGCACTACTGTGATTTTACATTCTCATAAAGTATTGCCTGCAGTCCCTAACTATTTTCTTCTGAAATTTTACATGAATTAGCTCACATCCTGCTTATAGCATCAAAGTATTTCCATGCTTTGATAAATCACAGCTGAGATGTCAGGGGTCATTGTTCCTTGAATGAGCCACATAGATGTAAAAACGACAATTTTGCAGGGGGTTAGAAATCGGGAAAAATCTTACCTCACAGGAGCTACTAAAAAAAAAGGCAGCGTAGGTATGAATCATGTTTCCTGAGGGTATATCACACTATTCTTTTCTCTGGTTCCAACAATAGACCAGGTCCATTCTCCATTTCTCTCAGACATCACTACGGTTGCCAGAGATCACTGTAGTTACCAACTACAAGCGATAGTTTGTCATTGGTTTGTTTTACGGCTTCTCTTGGTCCTTAGGTTCAAAAAATCAGTTACAGAAGGACAAAACAAAATTACAAACTCATAAATCATAGAATTGTTTAGGTTGGAAAAGATCTTTAAAATCATTGAGGACAATCACAGCCTTCTTGGCCACCTGGACACACTGCTGGCTCATGTTCAGCCAGCTGTCAAACAGTATCCCCAAGTCCTTTGCCACTGAATAGCTTTCCAACCACTCTTCCCCCAGCCTGTACTGCTTCATGGGGTTCCTGTGAGCCAAGTGCAGGACCCGGCATTTGTCCTTGTTGAACCGCATACAGTTGACCTTGTCTCATCAATGCAGCCTGTCCAGGTCCTTCTGCAGAGCATTCCTACCCTCCAGCAGATCAACACTCCCACCCAACTTGGTGTCGTCAGCAAACTGAATGACCCCCTTGTTCAGATCATTGACAAAAACATTAAACAGAACTGGCCCAAATATTGAGCTCTGTGGAATATCTCTTGTGACTGGCTGCCAGTAGGATGTAACTCCTTCACCACCACCCTCTGGGCCCAGTCATCCAGCCGGTTTTTACCCAGGGAATGGTGTTGCCATCTAAGCCATGAGCAGCCAGTTTCTTCAGAAGAATGCTATGGGAAATGGTGCCAAAGGCTTTACTAAGGTAAACGGCATCCACAGCCCTTCCCTAATCCACTAAGTGGGCCAGTTTGTCATGCAAGGAGATCAGGCTGGTCAAGCAGGACTTTTTACAAACACATGCGGGCTGGGCCTGATCCCCTGGTTATTCTGTATGTATGTGCTGTATGATGGCATTCAAGATGATCTGCTCCTTAAAGAGGTCAGACTGATAGGCCTGTAGTACCCTAGATCCCCCTTCTAGCCCACACCACCAAAGGATGTGTAAGGCTATTACTGCTATATATCAGCAGAATATTTCTGCACAATATGTTTTCTCTGAATAGGTAGGGAAGGGAAGTTTGGAAGGTAGATGGCAATAACAGATGAAATGTCTAACTGCCCAGCACTCTTTTTATGGATAATGGATGTCTGTGTAGTCCTTGTCTAATCAAAACACTTTGCTAGCTGCAGGCAATGGATGGTTCCTTCTGCATTTGTAAATTTTAGATAATAGGCTTCTAACATTCCCACACTCCACTTCCACTTTTTCTCTGGGCTCTGCTACAGTTCACATTAACATTTTAGTTAACCTGCTAATCTCTTAGCACAAACACAACAGGTCACATTAAACAAACAACAGATGGAAATGTGAGAGAATAATTGCTACACGGTGTAAAATACCCTGCCATCAGCAATGACTTCCATTTATCTTTAGCAATAGTCCTTCCAGAGTCATTCAAGTTTCCTCCCAGAGATGCATTAAGTTCTCAAGGATGAATTTAAATCCATCTAGTGAGAACTGTGGGGTTTTGATATTCAACACTGTACACTTTACTTTCAACAGTTCATACTTACTGTAGACCGGCTGCTGAAATAATTCCCTTTGTTGCTGTCTTTGGCTACTGGATCATCTGAAAGACATTATTATGTGTTAGTGGTTTGCACTATCCCTGGCACAGCAGTCAGGGAGAGCAGTTGCACTCTGTATATGAGATGGTTTTCTGCAACCCAGTGGTGGAAGGTTCTTTGTGGATGCTTCTCCAAGACCACAGCCAATCACCCAGTGGTGTACCAAGACACCCTGTGAGAATGTTCAATGATGCCTATGGATTTTTGGATTTTTAGCTTTTTGTAGATTTTAGAAGTAGCTGTATTATATCCCTTACCCTTAGCACAGTAGTTTACACATTTTCCCAACACTGTTACCACATTCCATATCACTCCCTCAGAATTCTGTTAGCTTGTTTAGACTTCCCTCAAGGTAGGCCTTCATTCTGTTTAAGAACATCTGCACCCTGGCCTGGAAAACAAGATACCATGCAGGCACAGCGACCTTCAAACCCAGAACTTTGGAGGAGCTCCAAGGACTGAACGAGCTATGATGAAGAGGAAGATGGGGAAGAGGGAGTCCCAGAGCCCCTGCTATGGCTTTATTAATATAATAAATAAATAAACCCATATGACCTGGTTGGTTGGGGGTTCAGCAACCAAATCCTTTTATTGGAAGCAAACAATGCCTTTTATATGCACTTCAAAGCAACACGTGACTCCCGTGACCAATCACTGTGGGGTATCTCACTGCCCATGTCTATTGGAGTACATTTGGGACTACATCTCCCAGGATGCATCATCCAACATCCCTAAAATATATTCCCCACACCCTGTCTCAATTTCCAGAGGGGTGTGCCAGGGGGAGGTGCTGGGGGGCAGATAGATCTGGGATTGGTTAGGATAATACCTTAATTTGTGGAACCCCATGGACACGAGAGACGTGTCATGTGTATTCCTGTGGGCCTCAGGCCTGGAATTAAAGGACCTACTCTCTTTATCTTATCTTATATACTATATTGGCTCAGAGTCCTGTTTTCTGCAGTCTCTTAAGGCAACATCATGCAAAGGAAAGCAAAGTAAAGAACAGCAAAGGTTCAGCTTACAGGCAGCAAAACAGCCAGGTGAAGCTCAGTGAAAGAGTTGTCTTCTGTTTGCATATTCTGGAAAACTCCTTAGTAGACAATTACTTGGGAAATGGATGCTATCAACTGCTCTGGCTCAACTGGGTAAATATCTGGAATTCAGCCATTATATTAGAAATATCCTCTCTCCAGACAAGGTGCACCAAATCAATCAAAGCTTTAGAGACTCCTAGAGCAAACATGTCAGAGTTGGCTATCGGATGTCAGTTCCATTTGCCACTGTGTAGAGAACTGCAACTATTTTTTCTCCAGTGATAAATGACAGATCCATTGCTTGAGCATACACCAGTGCATAAATGACATAGTCCTTCAGTCATGGTTTCTGCTCCACCTCAAAATCCTTTTCTACAGGCCTTCAAGAGAAGGTGGCAAATGGCTAACAGGAGCTCACAATTGATAATCCCTAAATTAGCATTCAGCTAAACTCCGGGTGCTGGCCAGTGTGCACAGGACTCTTCTGGAAACTGCTCCATGGATAGCAAAATATCAGCCTAGTAAGAACTCCACAGATTCTGAGATTCTTCTAGGCATATTCAAGGAGAAAAAATTACATCTATCTGATCATTAAGCATTGATATCAAAAGTCTCCACATAAAAATAAAATTATTTTAAACTGAAAAATATATCTGAGTTAGTGAACACTACACAAGCCTTGCTTAGGCTTTGCTGTGGTGACAGTAGTGACTGGCATACCTCTCAGTTATTTTGGACATGTCAGGACATTAAAATTGGGATCTAAATACTGCTGAAATTTCTACCATGGGCACAGACACAGATCTGGAGTATTTTCTGGCATGCCACAGTGAACCATGGAAATCACAAGCTTAATCAAATTCCACACAGATATGGTTAGTTCAAGATGTAGTGCCAGAAATCTCAGATTCAATTCTCTCTTCCTATGACTGTGTCTCTTCCTATAGCAGTTCATTACTCAGATTCTAGTGACATTTTTATTGATTCAGAGACAAAGGATTAGTGACAGACTGCTACAAATTCTTCTGTCCCTGACATGTAATTATTCCTGAAACAAACTAATAGCTTTCATTTATCTAGACTAAAAATTTTGAGAAAAAGAACTCAATCACTTAAAATGTGCCTGTTGGTCCATCTTCCTCTTGTTCTGATATAATTAAGAGATAATGTCAGTGGAAGAGATACTTGCTGTGGGACCCACTACAAGATATATAGCATGGTATTGATCACAAACTTCAAAACAAAGTAGTTATTTTCAACATGAATGGACAGTTTTTGAGAGTTGTTTGTTCCTAAATCTTTAACTGTCCTCCTGCCTTCTTTTATTTCTTGTGTAAAACAGACTCAAAGTTAAAATTACTTGATAATGCAATACAATTAATTTCCAAACTATAAAATAAATCAGAAAATAAATCAGACTTCTTCTTTTCTCCCCCAGTAAAGCCTTCACTTTCTTTAAGAAGTTTAGTTTTTTTCACACTGAAAACTTAAGCGAGGGGATTACTCATAACACATATTTTTTAGTAGAGTTTCATTGCATTAGTATACTAATTTGGAATGCTTAATGACACCAATTACACAAAACCAGATGCTTAAGTGAACATTATTTCATAAACACTCATTTTAATTTCCCACAGAATGTATGTATGTAATATAGTTTTCAGACAGGAAAGACTATTTTTAATCTAGTAGATAGCAAAAAAAAAAGCAAGTATGTAGCAGTATTCTTCTGAGAACAAGTGATCAAAGGGTATGGGTAGAATATGCTATTCATCTGTAAGGATTGAAGACCTGAGGTATCTTTTAATGAAAAAATAAAAACAGGGTAAAAAATCTTTTTTTCTCATTTTTATAGTATTTTTGCCCTAATGCCTTGCTTTTTTCAACCTGTTGTATGTTTTGATACTTGAATCCGCTCCTGACAAAATTATGTGAAAGGGCTTTCCATGCTACAATAGCACTTTATGCCCTCAACTGAACAAGCCAGCATGGTAGAAGACAGATGCCAAGAAGTAAGCTATCTATTTGCAGAACACAGGAGAGGAAGTACTTGTAATTTCTCCAGATGTAACTTCAGTGTTTGGCATCCAGACTGATAATAAAAAGAAAAAAAATCTTTTCACACTTGACACTCATAGAAATTGACCCTGAATATGAGAGCCATAAAAGCGATGCTGACTTTTATCTAAACACATTAGCTGAATGTAGAAGACTTTGTATTGCAACACATATTTAATATAACCACAAAACATACACTAAATAAAATTGATCCAAGGAACTAGAGAAAATATCTACAATGTGCAATGACAGAGACAATTTTACTTTGCTCTGTGGCAAGAGTCATCAGATTCAAGGCAAATACAAAGAAATCTATTAACTTACATGCATACCATGTAGTGAGTTAATTTGCTATTGCTTCCCTCACTACTGTTTACAGACATGCAGAAAACTGGAAGGTAACCTCCTGCCTAGAGAAAAATCAACATAGATCTCCCATACAAATAAAATGTAAATACAGAAATATTTCTTGAGTGTTATATTTCTGCCAGATTTACATTTTGGAAAGGATTAGACAAAAAATGAACAAAAAAAGCACCATTGTATATGTTAATAGATTCCAACTTAGAGGAAAAAAAAATCAGCACAGCACAAAGAGAAATATCTATAGAAAATGTAAACCAAACAACCTCTATATACAGGTGTAGTGGGTTGACCATGGCCAGATACCAGGTCCTCTAAAGCAACTCACTCCTCTCCCTCTGCAATTGGACAGAGGAGAGAGAAAAAAACACAGCTAAGAATTCATGAGTTGAGATAAGAGCTGGGAGAGGTCAGTGACTGATTACCTTCACAGGCAAAACAAGACTCAAAGTGGGGACAGTACTTGTATTTATTACTAACAGAATAAGAGCCAAAGAGTGAGAAATAAAACAGTCTTAAAAAAAACACCTTCCCCCCACCCCTCCTTCCTTCTGTGTTCTCCCTCCTCCCCCCCAGCAGTGCATGGGGATGGGGAATGGGGGTCCCTCCCACAGGAGACAGTCCTTGATGGACCTCTCCAGCGTGAGTCCTTCCCTCAGGCAGCAGCTCTTCCCAAACTGCTGTCCCATGAGTCACTCCTTTATGGGATGCAGTGCTTCATGAATGAGCTGTACTGACGTGGGTCCCCCACAGAGGCCACAAGTCCTATCTGGGAAAAAAACCTGCTCCAGCGTGGGCTTCCTTCTCCACGGGCCGCAGGTCTCCAGCAAGACTCCACTCCATCTTGGGTCTCCCATGGGGTCACAGCCTCCTTCATGCATCCACCTGCTCCAGCAAGGGCTCCTCCATGGGCTGCAGGTGGGTCTCTGCACCTCGATGGTCCTCCATGGGCTGCAGGGGCACAGCTGCTCCACCATGGTCTGCACCACGGGCTGCAGGGGCCTCAGCTCTGGTGCCTGGAGCACCTCCTGCCCGTCCTTCTGCACTGAACTTCGTGTCTATGTTGTTATTCCCATGTTCTCACTCCACTCTTCCCTGGCTGGAATTCCTTCTGCGCAACAATCTTCTGTTCTTAAATATGTTATCACGGAGGCGTTACTATTGCTCCTAGTTGGCTTGGCCTTGGCCGGAAGGCAGGAAGTCCCTCCTGGAACTGGCTGGCATTGGCTCCATGGGACAGGGGAAGCTTCTAGCAGCTTCTAACAGAAGCCACCCCTGTAGCCCCCCCACTACCAAAACCCAGCCACAGAAACCCACTACAACAGGCATTTCAGAATATTGATATGGCATAGACCACATCAACAAAGACAATTAAGTTAAAATAGAAGAAAAAGAGGGGAATCATAGAGTCATAGACTAGTTTTGGTTGGAAGGGACCTTTTAAGGTCACCTAGTGCAACTTCTTTGGAATGAACAGGGATATTTTCAACCGGACCAAGTTGCTCAGGGACCTGTTCAACCTCACCTTGAATGTTCTAGGGATGGGGCATCTACCACCTCACTGGGCAACCTGCGCCAGTGTTTCACCACCCTCAGAATTTACCTTCTTTTATTTTAAAACCATTAACCCTTGTCCTGTCAGAACAGGCACTGCTGAAAAGTTTGTCACCATTTTTATTATAGGTCCCTGTTAAGTATTGAAAAGTCACAATGAAGAACAAAAAGCATAGAAAAAGATCACCAGAAGAAGACAAAAATCAGGCTCAATCAAGCAGCAAGATTAATAATAATAATGGAGAAATTTGGCTTGTACTATTAATCCTCAGATCTTGAAGGGTTGATCTTTATTGCAATTAAGATTAAAAACCCCACATTTTCATGGAAAAGGTGATTTTTAAAATCTGTCTTTGACATGATTACAAATTTGATTTATGTAAGGAGCTAAGCCATACAAGGAGAACACTGTGAAAAGGATATATATATTTATGAAATGTACAGTTTAACAGCATGAAAATAATTTTATATAAAGACAGTTTTAAAATACTTTTTTCCATACTAAAACATGTTTCTCTAGTTCAGCTGTTTGATCTACATAGCAGCTTCAAAATAGAAGTAATGTAACTATCAGATAAAATAGCATTAACAAGCATAATTCTATGTTTTGATTAGAAGAAACTTGATGAAACTAATTACTGCCTTCAACTTAATTTTGGTTTTGCTGAATAATGAATATTCTTCTTCTTTTGCTTTTCTAGTTGTCAATTTTTACAGTAAAGCTAGTTGCAGACTGTAGTATATTTGTCTTGCCAGGTTTTGAATGAGTGATCATACATACTTTATGTTAATTCTTTTTGGACTTTCAGTAGGGTTGAAGTTGTAGAAAATGTGTTGGGCTTGTGGAGTTTTTTTCCTTCCTTTGTAATGTAATCAGAACTTTTCCAAACTGAGGCTAGCTGACAAAAACTTATTCCAAGGCAAGATCTATTTCCATGTCTTAAGTATAAGCTGCACACTTGAACTGTCCAGGAACATTGAAGACGCGTACTTTAAGTATGTCTATTTAAATTTTAAGCTTTTATTTATTTTTAAAAGTTGCATATAAACTGGTAATCAGTAAAGTCACGCATAGAATATTAACATAATGGGTAATTTTATAAGATAACTTTTACAATTATATAAAATTAGCTTTATGTTCAAAATAAAGTAAAGAACAGAGGTTGCCATCTAACAGCTACTAATATAGCATATATGAATATTGACTGGATTAAATCTCTGCAGTCTCTAAGCTCCTGTTTCCCTCAGTTCAATAGTCAGGGCCCAATAGCAGGTAATACATTAGGGATGTTTCTGTGTCCCTGTTTGCCGAAGAGAAAGGAACCAGAGGTTACCACTACTATCACATGTCTGCAGTGTCTGGTCTTTCTGCTTGGCTGCCTACTGCCAACACCAAGGTTTGGGAGAGAAGACTCCCCCTACAAGGGGCATCAGCCCTTCCAGACCTTCCCATTCACTGTAAAGAATATTGTAGCATAGACAACAGGGTCCTTGCTTTTACCCTCTTCCAAATCTCCAGCTTTTGGGCTCGTATGTCATATAGTTTCTTAGTGGTTGGAGGATCAAGTTCCTCTGCCATTAGTCCTAATGATGTTGTATTTTTATATGTCAT
Organism: Corapipo altera; assembly: GCF_003945725.1. Lineage (NCBI taxonomy): Eukaryota > Metazoa > Chordata > Aves > Passeriformes > Pipridae > Corapipo > Corapipo altera. The sequence continues at coordinate 3,982,387 of NW_020884883.1, read as the reverse complement.
TCACCTCTGTGCCAGGAGATGAGTCAGAGTATGAGGCGCAAGTGATACTGTGCTGAGAATTTGCCACTTTACTTTTGATGGGGATAAGACCACCAAAGACCAAAATACCAGAGAAACTTTGAAAAACATCTGAAAGAAGATCGCTAGTGTGGTCAAGATTAGATTCTCTCTTATTTTACTGAGATTATAGTGCTTTCTGCAGAAAACAGTGACTTGAATGAATTTAGTTCTCCACCACTCACCCAACTCTGCGTCAGTTCATGGTAGAAGGCTGGCAGATGGTAGACTATATTTAGTGTCAAATCTGACTGCTGGTCTCAGGAGTATTCCTCCCTTCTTGTGATCCATCTGTGTTACTTCAGAGTAGAGAATAGGAATTTTGAATAGATACTTCATACTAAAAGTCAGTTCCATTCAGTCAATACAAATGGCTTTGGTTCTCTACTGATGTCCTGACTCATCCTTCATCTGCCCCCACATACAATTCTTGCATTTGCTATAAAATCTCCCCAGAGATAGCATGAATTGCCCAAAATCCTACATTCTCAAAAGCCCTTCATACTGACCAGGTTTGCAATTTCTTTCAAGAGAAGATCTTTTCAGTGAAGCCTCACGAAACAAGTCCTCCATCCTCTGAATGATTAGTGACTCTTTATTGGAAGTAAATATTGCAATGCAGAGAATTAAGATTTATTATTATGAAAGTTAATCATTCACATTTTGCATGTTATTGACTTTAAAAACCCCACTCATTAGGCTTTGAAATTGAAATGCATTTCCTACCTTTTGAAAACTTTATTGAATTTAGCTGATTTTTCTTCCATAAACTTAGTAATATAATTCTAGCCTAATATCAAACCTTATTTGATATTTGATAGCTACAAGGTATGTAGTTTAGTCTTTATATCTTAGTTTTGGCAACTTTTTTTATTATAAAATATTGTCAGGTACAATAATGTCCCTTACCAAGTTTCCTTAAACAACAAGATAAGTTTCTGGTTTTTTAATCCTCAAAGGATACATGTGTTAGCTAGTCCTAATGCCTGGCAATACGAGTACAATCAAGAGTGCTTATTAAGCGCATTTTATACAGCTAAATGCAGCATCAGTCCTTGAAAGAAGAACTATAACTGACATTTAAATCATGATAACTCTGCGCTGGAACACAGTGTCCATGAAAATGCCACAGGGAATATATGCCTTGAACAATTTCCCCTGAGAGCAAATTAGTGTGCCATATAGCACCTTCTGGTATAAATGCAACTGTTATCATTGCATTGTGCCATTCATCTCTTAGCACTTATCATCTTCACATGATAAGTGAAGACCACAGGAAGAGTACAAGAGGTAACATTCTTCCCACTATCCATATGACAATGGAGACTCTGCAACTTTCTTCTCAGCAACCAGCTGCTGCCTTGCAACACTCAGTAGATGACAGAAGTGCCACTGAAACAAGTATATATTGGCTATCTCTGATAATGCCAACAGGAGGCAAAATAAGCAGCATCAACAAAACAATAAATGCTCAGGATTTATTCATGGCAGATGTTAACTTTGCTGGAGTAACAAATATCAAGCGTCTTCCCATCTGTATCATACATCAGTTTAGATACAAGATTGTGATTTCCAGAAAGCTAAGCCAGTCAAAGAAGGCTCCAGATGTAATAGAAAGGCACTCTTCAACTCCTTGTCAGCTCTGTACTGGACTGATGCTGAGCAACATGCTTGCAACGCTGCATTAAAGGACATGGCTTCTTGAATGTTCAGCCAGACAACTACAGCTGACAATGACAGAATTGGGTTTGACCACACAATCTACCAGAAGACACAGTAAATATTTATTCTGATCTTTTCACCCACACAACCAATACCAAAGTTTATCTTTGATAGTCAATGCAGTTGCAAAAGAAGGAATTGCCTTAACAATACCTTTTTATAGCCATCAGCCAATCATGTAGGCTCGGGCCATTATCTACTTCAGAAACTTTCTACATGTATTAAGACATCCAGGTCTTGCTCCAGAGTCAGATCATCAATTTCTATTAAACATGCTAAGTAAGGTAAGGTTGATTCTCCTCAAAGGTTTATTGTGCACCCCTTACATTCACTCATCACACTTTCTAATGGATGCTAAGTCAGAGAAAAAGACAAGACAAAACCATAATACATTGTTCTGGAAGTCACTGCTGACTGAGAACTCTTTATTGAAGTGGTTTTGTTTTACCAGATGAGTGTTTGTCTTCTCAGTTGTACATGATAACCATGTGGGTGGCTACACAGCATCCTATAATCTAATTTAAATAAGAAATACAAACATATGAAAAAAAAAAGGTCCTCATGAAATGCAATTTGACCAGAGAAGCATTAGAGAAGCATTTCTGAATTCATAACAGAAGTATGACATGACAAGGAGAAGAATTTCAACACAAGGGCTCATAACTGTGCATCTATCATGTCATGCTGACCTACCATAATTAATTAGCCTAATGAGGAGCAGCAAGCAGTTCAAAAAGAAGGCTAAAAAATTATGCTTGACTTCAGCATGGTAAAAGACAACTGCTGGCACAATATCGATTTTCAGAAAATTTTATAAGTGACGATTCCTCAGTTGCTTTGCTACTGTAAGATACTGTATACATGTAAGTTTGTTTAATAACCTTATGCTGGTGTGCTGTCCTTTCTATGTCACAGTAGAAGTGGCTGGGAAAGAGCTAGATGAAGACCTCCAGCCCTGAGACTACTCAGCAGTATGGGTATGAGTAATTATTTCACAATGAAGCCTCTTTTGAGATCTTGGCAATACAAAATTCTACATGAATCTTTGTATGTTACGGGTATAAAAATGTATACTCATTATGAATTTTCTTAGAAATACCCAGAAATATGATGCATTTCCATTTCTGGGGACTGTGTGTAGCCACAGTGCAGTCTCTAAGAACTCCCTAATGTCAATTTAATAGTATGGAAAATTACACCCAGTGCCCATGCTTGTACTGCTTAGTTTACTAATAAAAAGGCAGACTTCCTTCCTCTAAGGTTAAAACATCTTTTTCATATCACTTCCTCCCTCCTGGCTGGCCTACTTTTCTGTCAGAAGGCCCCTGGAGCTCCAAGTTGCTTGAATTGTTACTGATGTACTGAGACTGCACACATTCACTTTAGGAGTGCTAAATCAGCCTACTGGGATCAGGCTTCTACTGCTCCTCTAATTAAGATTGTGTAAAACTAAATTTGTAATAAAAATATATTAAGACTGATTTCTATAATATCTAAGCTTATTGTTTCAAATTGACAATTTGAAAAAGTCTTTTGTCAACTTGACATGTGTTGCTTAGCATTAACTTCATTAAGTACTTTTAACACCTTGCATCAGTTAGGACCTCATTTACCCCTGATCAATACAAGGGGCCAAAATCTTGAGTCCTCTTCTTCAAACTTTTTAAAAATATTGGCATTCTGCTTTTCTTTTAGATCTCTTGAATTTTGTAAAAACTTCCAGATTTGTTGGAAGAAACGTTCACTCTGCTCTTTTAAAACTCCTGTATGTAAATCACCTTGGCCAGATGATTGCAAAATGTTTCATTTTAGCATAGATTCTCTCACATATTTCTTAGCTATTATTGGAATAGGATGTCTTTTATCATTGTACTCTAAATAAACCAAGCCAGTCTTTTTTTCAACTATAAACTAGAAATATCATTAAGAATTTTTGTTGTCTCACCCATAAAACTGTTGATTTATCCACCTCTTTCTAATAACAGTTAACACTAAATGGAGCTAGATAATAGGTAGAGATAATATTAAAAAAGAATAAACCATAAATAACTTGGAATATATGACACTAGATGGAGCTTCATTTCTTGATTTAATGTTTATCTAAGGATTAAACTGAGCAGTAATGTTTATCCTGCTTGATTACTTATTTTAAAACACTTACTACTCTTACTTGTAGCTCCAGAGCAGAGTCATGTGACATGTTCCTACCCCGTTACCCAGTGTGTCCTTGCCATTCCATCTGCCTCCTCATCTCTAATCTCAGTAATACTCAGAAGCAATATTATAAGGGACAACTTTTCTGTTTATAGTTAGAAGTGATTCTAACCTGTGCCCTGCTACACTACATCATGTGCAGTATATGTGGGCCATAGAAACAGACTTTTTAGGTGAAACCAATAATGCATTGGTTTATAATTATAATATTAACATTCTAACCAAATTAGTTATTAGTTCCAATATAACCATTACAGAAAAAGCAAGGAAGAACACAAAAGAAAATTCCACTGTTAAAATCTCAAAATTTTACAGTTCAAATTGCTACACACACATACATACGCACTCCTATCTCTGCTGTTATACTAACCAATTACTGCTTCAAACTTCTTCATGAAGAAGGGGAGGAGAATAAACAGAGGAGAATATTTATATCGGTGGTGGGGTTTCTTTTCTCCTCACTTCAGAGTGTATTTGACTGTTCATTTTTTTATGTTAAGTTGCGCTACACTTTGCTCTTTTTTACACGTTCCATAATTCAATATCTCTCCGAAATACTATTTTGCATTGGCCTCTTTAGCCACCAGCGCACTTGTAGCAAATGTGGGTAGAGTCCTTCCCAAATCTTCATTCGTGAAGCCTAGCCATGACAATGGTGATGATGATACTACACATCCTGAGTTTTATATATGTTGGGTATTTGGGGTTTGTTCTGTTATCCTTAGTGGTTTTAATGAGTTTCCAAGGTGGCATTACTTTAATGAGCTATAACTCACCACTCTTGATTTGTTTACAGCCTCTGGCATCTTCCTGTTCCTGTATGTTCAAGGGCCCCGCTATCATCCTTTACATGTACTCCAATTCACTGTTTTATTACTCGAGGGTCATAGATAGTTCACTGTACACAGAAGAACTGCTTGGTATTGCTACCTGTAATTTGCAGGACATAAAAATTACTATACCACTATGAAAGTGTATAATGCTAGCTAAAGTGAAACAAGTTACATAACAGTTACCTGATTGTTAAACTATTGCTGATTTAAATAAACAAACTAAAATAAAACTCTATGTAGCGCGGAAGAGCAAGCGCATAGTCCAGAAACTTTCCAAAGTCAATACAAAGCCTGCAGTCTGTTACCAGCAATGGCAGCACTGTATTTAAAGGGCTGTTCAATGTATAGCTATCTCTATTTCCAGAATCATGTTATGAATTAGAGTTTTAGATCACTCAAAGAACAACCAGCAAAGGTATTGGCAAAAGCAAGTGTAATATTTAAGTGAAAGCATGACAAGGTTCATTGGGAAGGTTCACTCTACTCCTTACTAGACGGTTAAAGCATACAGAGAAAAACTGAACTAAAATCTAAAATATATCAATCTAAACAAAAGATCAACCAAATATTATCTATTTGGAGGCTGGGAAAGCGAAAAGATAAGGATAGCAAAGGGTAAGGATAAAAAGGATAAGGGAGACCCTCCTGCTGAGTCACAAGGTTCAGAATGGAGCCCCCAGCTTGACCAACAGTATAGACCTTAAGGTTTTAACAACACTTAACTTAATTGATAGCCTAATTTAAACAATTAAACAAAAGATTCTATAGAATTTACTATAGGCACAACTGTAACTCACTTATAGGCCTAACTTACTTATGAATCTAAAGTACTTCAGAATCTAGGAGAGCAACATCCATAGTAGATTTGCTGTAGGATGTTCTCACTTGCATGCTCACAGACCTAAGGGTTTACCAGTGAAAAATTCCCTTTTTGTTCACTGAAGTGCTGACATTGGATGTCTTTGTGTCTTCTCCATCAAGAAATGGGGCTATCAGCCTAGCAAACTGGAGAGTTCACTAGCTCTGAGAGGCCCCACCCAGAAGGTGGTCGCAGTCCATTGCAGTCTAGGAGAGGCCAAAGGGTCTCCCTTAGGACCACTGTTTATAGGGTCATAAAAGAGTTGGCTTTGGCCATAGTAATTTTCCATCCTGGCCACAATTTGGGTTGGTAACTTTCTTTGAGGTCAGTTACTTTCTTTGAAAGTTTGATAATAAAAATATTGTTCCACTTGGGTTGTCATTCAAGCAAGAAAAATAAGTTTCCAAAGCTGTTCATTAAAAAAAGAGGAGCTTGTTAGACAGTGTAGGTTCCTGGAAGCAGACACTGTTTCTGATAAGCTCAAGAGGAGCTGAGCCCAGGTGCTGTTCATCAAGGCTGAGGCCTAATGAGCATTTCTGAGATCATAGTGCACTCAGAGGAGATGGGAGGAGGGAATGCACCACCTCGTCACAGAATGGGTCAGGCTGGAAGGGACCACTGTGGGTCATCTGGTCCAACCTCCCTGCTCAGGCAGGGTCATCTCAGAGCACACTGCACAGGATTCTGTCCAGATGGTTCTTGAATATCTCTGGTAAGGGAGACTCCACAACCTCTCTGCCAATCTGTTTCTGTGCGGTCACTTGCACAGTAAAGAAGTTCTTCCTCCTATTCAGGTGGAATTTCCTGTGCATCAGTTTCTGCCTGCTGCCTCAGGACCAATTCCTTGGCACTACTGAGAAGAGCCTAAGTCCGTTCTCTTGACACCTTCCCTTCAGATACTTGCACACATTGATGAGGTCCCCTCTCTTCTCAAGGCTGAACACATCCAGTTCCCTCAGCCTTTCCTTATAAGAGAGATGCTCCAGCCCCTAAATCATCTTTGTCACCTTCCACTGGACCACTCCTCCTACATTACCTTCAGTTCTCTATTTCTTCTGCATCTGCTCAACACTGTCTCAGGTTTTATAGACCACTTATAGGTGATGTTTACTAAACAAAGCCTAGGAAAAAAAACCCATTCAGCTTTTAGAGTTCATACACTAGTATGCTGCCAGGCAAGTAGAGGGATCTCAACTCCAACTTATCAAGATGTCAACTGACCTCTGTCACCCCCACAGAGGAAACTCTACTTTTGCTCAGTTCTGGTGAGAGAGCATGTCATCAGAATGCACAATCAGTGATGAAATAACAGCAGTCACTGTAGGTGGGAAGGAAAAAATAAGATATATAAGGCAGTTCAGTAAGAGCTGAGCTAGTTGTGTATCTGGCCAATTTAGAGTATACAATTATGCCCTATATTGTAAAATGATTGCTCCAGCCCTCTGCCACAAAGGTCAAACTACCTTTTAGTGCAGAAGAACCAGTTTTTCTTTGTACAGAACTGCAAACAGAGTACACACAGTGAAGAGGAGTGGCAGGGAAGATTATCGGTACCAAACAGTGAGCAGCGCAGACCTTTCACAACACATATCCAGAGTCCCCTCTCTCCCTCCACAATGCACGAGACAGGACAGCAGCAGTGCAGAAGGAGAAAGTACACTATCAGAAGATTCTTTATCTGCCACTAAGAATAGGAAGAACACCTTTGAAACCTACTCAACCACGAGTCAACTGGAGGCCTATTGACCCATTTATCTGCAAGCACTTTGACAACCCTGAATTTATTATCACAGCCAGAGATGGCTTGCTTCCTTAGGGGAAGATGCCTGGCAGTGCTGCCTACTTATTACGACATTGGGGAAGTTTTTTTCTTCCCAGATGTACACAAGGGCAGGAGCAGTAGTGAGAGATTTCTATATTGACATATGCATTTACAGAGCATACAATGCCCAGCAAAAGCACCACCTTCCTCCCTTTCCTCGCACTCCCACAAGCACACATAAGTACACACTCACCAGGGATTCTGCACAAGGCCATGGAGTAACACAGCTCACTCTGCTGCAAATGCACAGAAAGCCTATTCTGGGTCAACTTGCCTTCACAGACAACACAGGGAGATAAACCTCTGCGAACACTCAGACACTCCAAAGAATCACAGGTGGTCACTCCACAGGCAAGAGGCTTTCACTAGCAATCAGAAATTGGAGGAAAAGGAGTCAGAGCCAGCTCCTACACTCTCTCTTACAGTCGGCCTTCCCAAAGGGGAGGGACAGCTTGGGAACAATAGGTGACTGCTGGACTGTCTGTACTTGTAACACCTGCTTTTAGAGCCTGTACAAGCATGGCACCATTCAGCCACTCTCCTTTCGAGCTTCACATTACTCTCAAGAGTTACAGATGTTAGAGAGAAATGCATTGGCAGAGCTGCATTATAAAAATGAACTACACAAATAAAACAGCTAATGGTTCTTTTGGAGGCATTGTAAAGGGAAGGAGGAAATAGGTTCTTCAAAGTGATTTTGTAATTTTCTGTAATAAGTTCAGAGAGACAACATAAGATATTTAACCAAGAGGATGACCGGATATCACATTCAGTATCCCAGCAATATTATTTACTTTGTGAACATTGAAGCAGAAATTACAAAAAGGCAAGGATGTTTTGGTAAAGAGTATGCTGAGGCCTCTGTGATGAAAATTGTAAGAAAATTTGTGGCCAATGGCAGACGTTGCTGTAATTATGTAGGCTCAGGTCACACATAGGATTCTTGATTTTCTCTGCTTAAGGATTGCTTTTCAAATACTTCACAATGGGACACCACGAGAACCAGTTACAAATCATTAAACATCCCACTGGAAATAAATGATTGAGCTACTCCCTCCTTGCCAAATACCTGAACAGAATTCTATGTTTGATGGAAAAAAGGACAGTGTCCTGGCAGCCAGAAGGGCCAAGTGTGTCCTGTGGGGCATCAGGTAAAGCATCGCCAGTTGGTCAAGGGAGGGGATTGTTCCACTCTGCTCTGCACTGGGGCGGCCTCACCTTGAATATTGTGTTCAATTTTGGTAAATGCAATGTAAGAAAGATACTAAGCCATTAGAGAGAGTCCAAAGGGGGACAGTGAGGATGGTGAGGGGTCTGGATGGGAAGCCGTATGGGGAGCGGTTGAGGTCACTTGGTCTGTTCAGCCTGGAGAAGAGGAGACTGAGGGGAGACCTCATTGTGGTCTTCAATACAAGGGGAAGTGGAGGGGCAAGTACTGGTCTCTTCTCTGCTGAGACCAATGACAGGCACAAAGTTGAGTCAGGGGAGGTTTAGATATCAGGAAACCATTTTTCCCCCAGAGGGTGGTTGAGTACTGGAACAGGGAAGTCACAGTACCGAGCCTGACAGAGTTCAAGAAGCATTTGAACAATGCTCTCAGGCATATGGTATTATTATTCTTGGGGTGTCCTGCACAGGGCCAGGTGTTGGACTCGATGATCCTGTTGGGTCCCTCCCAACTGAGCATATTCTATGATTCTATGTACTTTCAAGAACCTGGTGGGAAAGTGTGGCCACATCATGTACCATACAATGCATATGATAAATAGAAGCATAAGAATGATGCCTGCTGAAGCAGCAGCACCCAGATATCTATAACCAAATTATGTGAATAAGTATAAATTCTCTGAGAGAACCTTAAGGTACAGTACTATTTGATTTAGATAGCAAATTAAAATATTAAATATAAATTAAAATATTAATAATAATAAAAGCAATAACAAAGAGACCAATGTGAAGAAAGGGAAAAGACAGCATAGAGCAGATAACATTTGTAAAAAGATAGTCATTGCAATCCCTGAAAAGATGTAGAACTCAACTGCTTCTTCTGTCCCTGGTAAATGCTTTTTGGCACAGTCAAGTATGTTTCTAAGTGTCTCCAATGAAATTGAAATGAAAACATAAATTTATAATAAAAGCATTGGATACTGCTGTTCAGAGACTTTCATTTACAGCAGAGCAGCCTCCATGTTATTAGGTTTCTATGAGATTTCAGTCTAACAGCAGCCACCCCTTGAAGCTACTAATGGCTGGCATCCTGCTGATTCACAATGCTACTGAGGTGATAACAAAGCTTTTCCCAGCTAGAAAGTAAGAAAAGCATGAACAATTAATACCAATGAGAGTTAGTACATACCCATGGTTTGTTAGAGGTGTGAAAAAAAGAAAAAAAAAACCAAATGGTGGGAGACTACTGGGCAAAATGGTAGAACTTCTGGAACTGGGGAAATGTTATTCCAAGCCACATTGCTTTCTCACCACATCATACTGCTTGTCAGCATCCTATACAGCTTAAAAAAACTGCATTGACACAGAAAGTGACCCCATCTGTTTTTTTTTAGTTTTATCATTGATACTGATAGATTTTATCTTTTCTAGAGCAAACAATTATGGTTCAGGCATCAGATTGTTCAGGACTCCATAATGAGTTGAAATGCATGATTTTTCCAGTGCTTTGCATCTTGATTGAAGCTATGAATCTCTGTTTTGGTACTTATAAAAAAAAAATCTTCTAACTTGCAGCACTGAATCTCCAAACCCTGTTGAAAATAAAGCTTCTCAACTTTCAGTTAGATCTGAGGAGTAAGGCAATAACCTCAGGTGTGTTTGAACCCAGAAGGAAAAATAGAAGCTGTGAATGAAGAAATTTCACTTGGCAGATCTACACCTAGATATTGGCTCAAATGCATAGGTAAAGGACAACACAGAAACTTAGCTACACATTGAAATATATACCTTTTTTAACCTTTTTATCTTCTTCATTTATGAATATTTGTCTAACCAACTATCTGAGTTCCTGTGCCCTACATGCACAATAACTCCCCTCTACCCTTTGTGCCCTCAGCAAGGAGCTTCCATTCTTAGGAGTTTTTCAGTCTGCTGTGAAAGGAAGAATGTCATACCAGTTTTACAGCTTTTCTTTACACCCATTTCTACATTCCAAGCTCAGCATGGTCCTCTAGTAGAGTTTCTTCAATTTATCCTACCTCAGCTTCTAAATCCACAGGCCAGGCTACACTCTTTTCCAAAAAAACCCACTCCAATCGTAGCACAAAAGGAGCTTTTGAGAAAACTTAAGATTTGTTGGAACTTGTGCAAAATTATGGCTATTTGTTTTTATCTGCATGGGCTCTTTACATAACACACAAGGCAAACTCCCATTATGCACAAAGGCTTGGTCCTGGACAACATTCCCTCCAACATCATGTCCTCATTAAGGCCTGTTTCAAAACCCAGAATTCCCCTTAAGTTTGTATTTGAGTATCTCTGTATCATGACATTAGTCTTGCCTGTATTCTCTTATAAGCCACATAGTTCAATGACCAAACCACTCAATAAAAAGTTTGTGCCACTAATTGGAATTCTTCATATGTTGTCCTCTCACTCTGTTTTTGTACTCTTCCCCCTCAAAATTAAAGCAATTACCAGGGGCTCTGAAACTGGAAAAAGGTAATCCATACAAAGAGGATGAGGGATCATACATATTCTTACAGGTGCTACTAAGGCTGAGTCTAACATAACTATTCTGAGTTATGTAGGTTCACAATTTGAAAGTAAAGTAAAATTCAGAATGTTTTTTCATCTATGTATTTTCATAACTTTCTTATATGTGGTTTCAGGGAGTACACTATAAATCACATCTGATTCAGACTACAAAACTGGGGACCCTCTCCTGTGTAGGAGATAGGAAGTGGTCATGTAAGGAAGTGGCCATGGAACATAAGCCTCAGGAAGCATCAAGAATATTCATCCTTCTAAGGGATAAGTCTTTCGGATCCAAAAGACTGATAGAGCAATTTCTTGTTCCTACTCTTATACACTTGCGAAGTGACAGATTTCTCTATAGGTGGTCCTGAGAGTTTAGAAAGTGACAAATGTCTGACTGACTTTTGTACTTACACGTGAAAAAAGATCTTGCACTTCAAAAGTTGTGGGTTTGGGGTTTTTTTACCAGTTAGTGTTTTCAGGCTACTGGCCCAGATTACTGAATCCATTAACATTGTTATCTCTAATGTGAATTCATCCCTTACACCATTATCTTCACTCAACTCTATTCCAGGGTCACAGTAAGCACACATATCTGCATTAAAGCAAATGGAGATCTTTAAAAAAAAACAAACCTGTTTCCTCATTACTGCAAGCCTACTGCAGGCAGTACTTGTCATTAATTTATCTGACATGTGTAACCAGAAAAAGAAGAAGCAGCATAACTTGAAGGTAGGAGCAGACACAACTCTCATGCCTGGGAGGCTGATCTCTCCTATTGCTCATGATGCTCTCCTGTCTATAATAGAAAATTGAGCCCTGCAGAGAAGATAAAAACATCCCTTTGGAAGCAGCTATTATGACTTGATTATGCTAGGTCTCCTGCACTATTAATACTTGCTTCCTGTGCTTGCTATTAGCTCCCATCAAGTTTAAATAATACTTTCTGAAGCAGAACTGCAAACATTTCTCACATCCAAATTAACACCTGATTATTTTCAATCTAGTGCGGGTGGAATGAATGCATAAAGGTTTTTTTCAATTTCAATTTTAGAATAAATAAATGTGGTTTTATAAAACATGAGTGTGCAATTGCTATTTTTCAAGTTTTTGATACCTCCTAAAAATCTGCATGACTTTATTTTACAAGTGTTTTTCAGGGATAATGGCAAGTTGCTTACCTTAAACGTCTTTGAACTTAATCCTAATTTTAATCTTAACCAGAGTTTGGCAGTGAATTCTTAACTCAGAGTTAGGGAAGCTATTATGCAGTGGATTCAGGGACAGTACGTTAGGGACTACTCCAAACTAGCCTGGTTCAGGCCTCCCACAATGAATATTAAAAGTGCTTTTGTGCCAAACACCTGCCACAGATCATCAGTAAAAGTTTTTTGGGGATTCAAGCTCTTTTTATAAAATCTCTCTCCATTTCATCCTATGGTAGGTCTATAAAAGCAAGTGAGATGAAGTGCCTTGGAGATGTCTATTTTTTGCTGTTGAGTAAATGAAGAGATGAAGGTTACTCACGAGGCTCAGACAACAAACTTTTAGACTTCAGAGTTCAAATAAATGAATGCAGTGCACAACAGCATAGCTACTATACAGGGTATTTGTTGTCTACCTTATCAACTTGAAGTGTCTATGTGAAGATAAAATCCCAGGAGGCTGAGTAAAATGGTTGTTTTTTTCCCATTAGAAGTACAAGAAATAAAATTAGTCATTGCAGTTGCATGGGTTGTATTAGAACCTCTGAAATTCTTTCTTGATTTTAAAAAATCTAAAAATATTGCATGTTGTTTTACTGCTCCTTTGAAAAGTTATTAATTTAGTATTAGAGCACATTTACATCTCAAAAACCAGCAGGATTGCAATCAAAAGCAAGTTGGTTGACAGTTTTTTAAACAATTTGTTTCTTTAACAGTCCCTTATGTCATAGTTCCAATTACATACTGCATGACCTTACATTAACATGAAATGGTCTATAACATTTACTGTTGGTGGATTGATGAAAAGACTAGAAAAAGAGAAGTATTGATTTTTAAAGTGTTTGCTCTACACAGCATATATTTTTCCTAAGTATAGTCAGTAAATATGACTACTTATGACAAGTATGGCATAAGAAGTTCCTTGGATCACCAAAGGCACCTCTAAATTTCATGTCTGCTTGGAAACTGTGAAAGAAAATGGTTTGGTTTTTTTCCAAATAAATTCCGAAGTATGTGGAGAAATAGATGTGCATTAAATTGGAGCAACACAGTTGACTATCAATCAGTGACTGACATAGAACTAGTTGGTTGCAACTATTTAACTGGAAGATAAAGGAGTTGCAATTAATTTCCCAGAGAAAGATATCTCAGCATGGTTTTATGATTTGCTGTCTTTTCCTTTTCCATCAAAATCTCTCTTGTTCTATTGCTTTATCTGGATATTTTTTGAGGTTCCTTCTCTTCCCTGCAGCCATTGAAAAAGTAATTTTTATTGTACTTCATTCTCTGTCTTATCTGCTATCTCTAAAGGTTGCCCTCCAGCTGCTGTCAGATACTACATATCTGACATAACAGATACTGCAGGGAGGATAAAGTTAAGAGATTTGATAAGGAATGGCTGAGGAATATTGCAGAACAAAATACCTCTGGGGCAGGTAGATTTGCTGAGGTCTGGCAACAGACTTGCTGCCCTTTGAATGGTCTTGCCTAAGAGAGCCATGACAGAAAAGCACTGACCCACCAGCATGATCTGAGTTTTCCCTAATGCTGGTTGAACAGAAGAGCAGCAGGTCTCCCACAGATACAGAGTAAAATGCAGGTATTTTTAACTGTTATACAACTTCCTCTTGAACTGTAACCTCAGTCCGCACAAAATTATTTAAGGTTGAAGGTCTCCTTATATACCTTCTATTTTCATTTCAAATGCATCTGTTGCTAGTCAAAAGTCAGGGGTTTTTTTAAGGTAGAAATCTTTTATTTGGCCCACTGTTATAATGGTGCCTAAGAAACCTCTTGCCTTCAGTTGGTCTGAAAAAACATGTCAAAACATTCTTCCAGATGGAAAACTGACAAGAATTATCCAAGCTCCAGTTGCAGTCCCTGGAAGTCAGCTGCATATTCTAGGATTCAGCAAGGACTGGCCTGGGTATCAGTAAATTGAAAGTAGTGCTGTATTTGGAGGGTAGAGATAAAATAAGGAAAAAAAAATACAAGTATTGAAAAGCAACTCAAAAAATCTCTCTTAACTAATGAACCATTTACCTGGTTGTACCTCTATTCTGACTTCTGTTATAGATTGTTTCTCATGAATTGCTGGCTTAACCATTATAAAGGAATTGAGACCTTGTGCTCATTCTCTTTTAATGTATAGAAAGCCTAGCTCCTGACACCCTGCCCCTTGACCAGTATCACCAGCCAAGACAGGCTCTGATGCCCTTTCCCTGACCAGCATCAGACACACTGACAGATGGCCAACACAACACCCTGCCCCTGGCCGACATCGGCAGCATAGGCAGGATGCCACCCACGTTGTTCATCTAAAGTAGGATTCTCTCACATTACAGAGCCAATGATTCAGCCAAAAGGTGGCATGATTCCTCCTCACATTCAAAGGCATTTGCACAATTGGCTGTTGTGGCCAGATGATTCCGACACCAAGTCCACCAAAGTCATGGCATTGCTAATGATGTTGTTTGCTAGAGGGGTTTGGATGAAGTGCCATGTGGCTGTGTCATTGCTCATCTTTTTCCATTGCCTCAAAAAAATCTTGGTTTATAATATGTTGTCAAGCTCCATTACCGTTCAGTTCACAAATGTATAGAAAGACTCATTCCTGACAAGATGTATAAATTCACAAAAATCATTATATATGTAAAAGAGATGATCATAGGTATATCTTCCGGTAAAAAACAAACAAACAAACAGGAAACAAAAAAAAATCCCACCAAAACACTCATTTATAAAACATTTCAATTCATCAGCAATATTGACATTATAGCACCAAAATTTCAATACTAACATTATCAGCCTTGGTCACTGAAAGCAGAAGGTTTTGAAATTTTTGGATTTTTTATTTAATACATATGTGCTGCAGTTCTTTGAAGAAAGGGTCTTTGAAAACTCGAGAACCATTGAGGACAGCCAATGTCAGCAGAAGCAATGGTTTCATCCTATTCAGTTTCCAAAATGATGCACAAGAGCTGATGCACTGCATAAGGGACTTTGTAAAACAAAATACTCAGTGTCTGTACTTTATTATCAATCTACTCTGCAGTTCAGCAGCTGTGCTATATATTGCTTAGTTGCAGGTTCTTACTCTGGTAAAGGACAGATATAGTATCACATTTTTAGTTTGAAATACCATATGAGTCACATTAACAGAACAGCACAGCACTAGTGTACATCTAGCTTTGTCTGCTGGGGCAGATTATGCACAAAATGGACATGAAAGAAACAGGAAAACATTTATAAAATTGCAGCAACAGGGAAAAGCTGTGTTTTCTTTCTGTAGTGATTTTTGGATTTTTAGCTTTTTGTAGATTTTAGAAGTAGCTGTATTATATCCCTCACCCTTTATCACAGTAGTTTACACATTTTCCCAACACTGTTACCCCATTCCATATCACTCCTTCAAAATTCCGTTACCTTGTTTAGACTTCCCTCAAGGTAGGCCTTCATTCTGTTTAAGAACATCAGCACCCTGGCTTGAACAACAAGATACTACGCAGGCACAGCAACCTTCAAACCCAGAATTTTGGAGAAGCTCCAAGGACTGGACGTGCTGTGGTGAGGAGGAGGATGAGGAAGAGGAGGTCCCAGAGCCCCCTGCCTCAATTTCCAGAGGGCGTGCCAGGGGAGGTGCTGGGGGGTGGATAAATCTGAGGTTGGATGGGTTAACACCTTAAATTGTAGAACCCTGTGGACACAAGAGGCGCATCATGTGTATTCCTGTGGGCCTCAGGCTTGGAATTAAAGGACCTACCCTCTTTATCTTATTTTATACACTAAGTTGGCTCGGAGTCCTTTTTTCTGCGGTCTCTAAAGGCAAGAGTAGGGATTAAAAACAGTTCAAGGAATGAAGGACAGCCTGTGATACTTCAGAAACAACTTGTCATATCACCTCCTATCCATGTAGTGCTATTGTACTTAATGTCATTATATAGTAGTGCCCTCATGGTCAAAGCACGTTTCAGCATCCTTCAGAATTATACCTGTGCTTTTGACAACTAGTTCTCCCTTTTGCAGTAGTATGATCAGTCTTCTTTTATCTTCTGGTCAGTTGAAGTGGGGAGAACAAAAACAGTTGGCCATCTTTTTTAAAATGCAACTTGAGATAAAAATCTCAAGCCTACATTACAAAGACTTTTGTCTACCTAAGTAGTCAAGTATAATGTTCTATGAACTCTTTTCATAGTCACCAGCTGCAGGTTTGGAAATGCCAGGCATCCTGATTGTTCTTCTCCTTGCCTCCTTCCTCTACCCTTCTCAGAAACAAGAAAGATTTCCTGTGGCTGGTAATGCTAAAAACATAAAGATGTCCTCTCTGCATGCCAGGACAATGTGCAAGGACACAGTAACACTGAGAAGTCTTTTAAAAAAAAGGTGGATTTGTTTCTTGCCACAAAGATATCTCCAACAAAATTCCAGAAAGAAGACAATGCTTTCCTAAAACTAGCCATGAAGCTCTTGGGGACTAGAAGAAATCGCATGGGACGTGCAGGTGAAACAAGGTGTCAAGCACCATCTGAAGCACTGAAAGGGTGTCTGCATCAGCAGCTTAGTGAGCAACATAGACTCTTTCTAGGTGTGACTTCTACATATGTTCATAGCTGGAGTTACGTTTATTGCAATAACAGGCAATACTGGATCACATAAGAAAAGTTGCTCCTCCTGGTGGAACCAAGTAGGAAGCTCCACACTGGAGACCACGTGAAGTGCCCCTTCTGCAGTGAGGACACAGAATACTGCAGTTCAGGGGGTAGGGCACCAGTCTTGCACTGCCCTAGCAACGGCTGCATGGAAATACAATATTCAAAACACCTACAGATCATGCACATCCTCTCAGATTACCTGTGCAATGAACTGCTGTTGGTTACTTGCAGCATGAACTGATCAGATTCATCTGGTGAGAACTGGATAACAAATATACCCATTTTTCTGAAACATACCAGGGCAGAGCCTGAAGAGTAACATAAACTATAATTGGTAGCAACCTCTAATTGGCCTCAGTGATGGAGGAAGTTCAAGAGCTGGTCTGGGGCTACAAAATTAGCAAAGCCTTTAGAAAGCAATAAATAATTATGGCACTATCTGCTTGAAAGAGAATCATAATACACAGCTGTCTAACATTTACAGAAGCAAAAGTGCAAGGAAAGGAAGAGCAGGAGTTGAACTGTCCATAGCGGATGGAGCATGTAACCAGTTAGAGTAAGTACCTTGCTTCCCAATTGGTACTTAGCTGGTATAAACCAGACTGGTGGGGCTGAAGCTCTGATTCGTGTGTACATGTGCACATTGGTGGGAGGGAGGTAGGTCTGCTCAAAGAGCAGGAATTGCTATATCTGTGCTGCTGAGTAAGTAAACGTATATATCACTGAATAGTATAGTTTTCTTCTAGCACTCACAGCACCCTGACTCTGGTAACACTGGTAGTCAACATCAAACTTAAGAGAAGTCTTTAATTTTATGGAGGTTTTACCAGTATGTCCACATAATAAGGTATGTCCAGATAATAAAGGTATTTGGACCATCTCTACTGAAAAAGAATCTCATATATTATCTTTAATAGTAGGTTGTAGTTTACCTCAGCCATTTATGTGCTAATGCTAAGAGTTTATCCTGTTTGGAACACGAGCATTGTACTGGGATGTTTCTCTTCTCAAGAAGTGAATTGTCCTTCATTGCTCTTCCTGCTAGGGAAATAAGGAGCTAACAGAAGGAGAGGTTTTTACACAGTGAATTGCTCTTGAAGAGAATAATTTCCAGTATTTACACTTTATCTTTGGCAAAGAAAGGGATGAATATCCAGTTAGGGTAGCTATCTCTTCTAGGAGGACACAAATGCACAGGTCATTGATATGAAGAGCCAAGTACAGGTGAGAATATCCAGAGTGCTATCAAGCATATTTTTCCTGAAATAAAGGGGTCGAGAAAATAACCTTTAGCAGACATTTGGTCATTCATGCAGCTGTGATTAGTTCCAGTAATAATTGTTTTGCTCTTGTTTCATTAAACAATATCTCCTTTTCCCTACTGCTAAAATCTAGACTGCCAGAAGAAAAAAAAAGCAGAAAAGGCAGAGGCAGACATGAACACCTTATTTCAGCAGTTGCATGTGAGATCTCCTGCGAACAGCTTCCAACTTTCTAAATGCAGAGCAGTGGAATGCCTTCACCTCACTCCTCACTGTCCAAGCTTGCTGAGCCTCCTTGAAAAGTCAGTCACTACTCAAAGAAATCCCCTCACTTCCCCCTCTCTCTTCCCTCGCAAATTTTACAATGCTGCTCCTCTGAACTGAAAGCAGCTTCCTTCAGCAGCACTTAGCTCTCCTTCACTGATGTTTCTTATGTTTGCAACAATGAGTCTCAGTTACATTGACAGCAATGTTTGGGGTTTTTTTTGGCAGGGGGGTTCCAATATGTGTTTTCACAAAAGCTCCCCTTAACTGTAATTTTCTAATTATCCAGTTCTTTTTTGGCTGGCAATCACCTAAAGTGCTGCATGACTTTCCCTCCCTCTCTGGAACGATGTGCTCCAGCACAGTAATTGTCAATCACTGCATTATGTTTTCCCAGTTCCTCTATCCTCTCTGTTTTTTCAGCTGTGTTCCAGAATGTCCTCTTTGCCGATCTATGTCACATTCCTCTTCCTGCTCCTCTTTTTACCCCTGAAATACAAACTCTTTGTGTATCAATGTCACTTCTTCTTCCAAAAGGAGACCTGTCTCTCCCTGCCACCCACTATTGGTGTGTTATCCTCCTTGCCACCCACGAACCACTCCTCTGGAGCTCCTGTTCAAACGACACATGCATTCCCTTCTGTATCTCCACCATGTAACTTCACTTTTAGACAAGTTCCCCATCCTTATCCACAGCTGCTGATGGAGATATGGGTTCTCTAGTTTTATGTATGTCCTTACAACCTGCTGAGCTACACACAGATGAAAAAACATGCTACAAGTTCACACATACACATCTAAGGTGTAGGTCTCTATGTTGCCCCCTGTACTGTCACTCCAATACCCGGATGCTCATGGCATATGAGTCACACTCACTCCAAGGTCTCTCCTCACAATCACAAATTTTCAAGCTTTCTTTTACTTTCCAAGCTGATTTTTTTTCTCAAAAGTGTCTTGGTAATTTCTTGGTTACAATTTAATCATAATGAAGGTCATCCATAACAGTCACTGTTATTTTCTTCCTAGCAGTATCAGGTTTTGGGCAAACACTCCTCAGAATAGTTTGGGGTATTGTGTTCACTCACTCATATTTCTGTTGTATCAGCTGTTGTTACGCAGGCCATATTATCAAAAAAATGCCACACAGGTTTCCACACACACTGTTATATGTGTGACCATTTCCTCTCACTGTTCTATAGAGGTATATATTATTCTCAGCAAAGGTTATGCAGTTTCAACTGTCATATATGTAGTTTTGTTATGAGATTACATCTATAAATTATCCTTTAGAATAGACTACAGCAATTATGAAAGAGGTATTTACATTTTCCTAAAATAGGGCATTTCTCATTTCATACATACTCATGACAATACCAGTCTTTGCGTAGATTCTGACTCATCAAAGGCCAGAAGAGAAGACAGAAAGCAATTGAACTGGAAACTATCACAATGATGTCTCTGAAAACCAGCATGGATTTACAAGATAAGTGATTTTTTTTCCTAAAATAACACTTCACTAGCAATCATTTAATAGATTTTTTTTAATGACAGGGAGAGTTATCACCACTATTACTGATGAGTCTGCAAATAGCACTTCAGATTCTGAGATCCTCCTGTGTATTACATGTGCTGCAAGTAGTTGCTGTAGGTTGGGAGGAGAGCTGTTGCAGAAACTGTATTCCAGCCACAGTAAAATCTTTCTCCTGCATCTTCACATTGGTAATGAAGGGCAAATCAGGCTTCAATTATTCACAAAGTGTTCGAAACATTGGCACTTACAAATCCCACAGCCATCTCTGCCTGCAGAAATACTACCAAAGGAATGCTCCATCATGCTGTGGCACAAGAAAAGTGTATGCCTGAATTGGCAATGTGATTCTTTACTGTCTGGGTAAGGTTGCATTACCCAGTGAGAAAGAGGACTCACCCCATCAACTATATGCAGATAAGCACTAGGACTCCATTAATTACTTTTGTCCCCATTTGGAAAAAAATAACGATAAAATACTGCAGTATTCTTCAAATCTTATGCAGTATTCCTCAGATCTAGGCCATAGGGAAGACTATAAACACCAATATTTTTCAAACAGGCATGGCTCAGCATGTCGTGACAGCATACATGCCCTCTCTGTCTCCTACATTTATTGAAGAAAACTGCTAGAGGTGTCATGATGATTGTATTGGGTATACATGGTGAAGTGCTGGACAGCAGGGGCTGCAAAAGCAGTCACTGTGAGCAGAGGACAGGGCTGTCCAGAACGTAACATAGCTGGTTCCAAACGGCTCCAACCAATCCACCAGAGGGCACAGCTGAGCCCCACAGCCACGATGGTGGCACCTCTGGGAGAATATTTTTAAGAAAAGGCAAAACCCACTATTCATTAGTGTTAGGGAAAACACGTGAGAAACAGCTCTGCAGATCCCAAAGTGAAGCAGGCACAGAACAGATGCTCCACACATTGGAGCAGATTCCACTGCAGTCCATGGAGAAGACCATGGGGAACCAGGTTGTCACCCTGCAGTGTATGGAGGATCATGTTGGAGCAGACAGTCACACTGCAGCCCATGGCAGACACTGTGACAGAGCAGATGGATGTGTTCTGAATGAACTGCAGACTGGAGAGGCCATGCAAGAGTGACTTTATCCTGAAGGACTGCAGACCATGAAAGGATCCATGCTGGAGCAAGGGATAAGTGGAGGAAGGAGGAGTACAGATGAAGTGGTATGAACTGACTGTAATCCTTAGTCCCCATCCCTCTGTACTGTTCAGTGTGTGGATAGAAGGACATAGAGGAAGCAGCAGAGAAGTGACTTTTACCCTGGGAAGAAGAGGGTGGGATGGAAGTGGTTTAGTTTTGGGTTTGTTTCTCACCATCCAATTCTATCTTTAGCAGACAATAAATTAATGTTCCTGAAGTTGAGTCTGTTTTGCCTTTATGGTAATTGCTAAGTAATCTCCCTGTCTGTATATTGACCCTTGAGAGTTTCTATCTTATTTTCTCCCCCTGTCCTGTGGGAATGAGAGCAGCTGGGTGTGTCTTGCCGCTGGCCATAGTCAACCCACCACAATGCTTAACCGTGGAAAAGTAAATGATGATGCAAAATCAAAGTTCGCAAAAGTGTCAGTTTCTCATTGACAAAGGAAAAATTTGCAATATGAACAGTACGTGGGTCATTCTGGTTGAAGTCATAGTCCTCCCTACACAGCTTCTTTCTTCTTAAAGCATTTCTTCTCTTTGGTACTCAGCAGCTCTGGAGGACTGCATATATTTGAAAATCACTCACTGGGATAGCTAGTTCTAACCCATTGATGCTTCTGGCTTTTTTTCTATTTGTTTCTAGACCCTTAGTCCTAGTCCTTTAAGAATGCTTTCTCGTTGCTTCCTTCTCTTCACTGCTGCATGCAACACTCTGGCTTTTGCCACCTCCTCTTCATCCTGCCCCAAATGTGTTAGTGCCTCGTATGTTTCTGAACTCCCTTAGCAATGGAACATTACTGTCTAGTACTGTGTAAAAATTTGATGGCTAATATTAATCCATGTCCCCTCTGCAAGACTGAATAGCTTGCTACACTACATTTCATTTGATAAGCTGTTACCTTAAATTGCAACACCACCTCAGTACCCCACTAAAATTATCATAGAAAAAAAATTAAATCACTTTTTAATACTTTATGACTTCACCTCACTCACAATAATGCAACCACCAAAACCAGGATGATAATAAATAATAGAAACAGTAGAAAATTGGGTAGCTGCTAGATCTTTATTTTGTGCTAACCTCCTCTCCTGTATTTTTTCACAGCTTTCTGCTTTAAATTTTACAGCACTGAGCTTGCTTTAGACAAGTTAGCAGAAATAGATAACTTGGTGCATGCTTTCTCCCCACTAAGAAAATTAAAAACTACCCTCTCGTGGCAAGGAAAGAAGAGAATGTGTGGGTTTGCTCAGGATGAAATACTAGTAATTACATTCTGTCATTGTCTCACTGCATGTTTGAATTGTACTGTTAGCCTTTGGGTGGCACTGGGTAACACTACAAAATACACAGTAATTTGTAAATTTTCCTGAACTGACAATGATATTGACTTCATCTGGATGTCAAAAAAATTATCTGAACAACTTTTATAGGTTTAGCTTTTGAATTATTTCTTCTGTTTTAATATTGCATTTTTATATGTGTTTTTCAATTGCCATAATAGCTTTTAAAATATAATTCTTAGGTGTAATCCTAAACAGCCTTTGTTATTGGTTTTGTGAGTGGCAACATTTGACTTCAGCTAAGGTGTTGCTTAAGCACTGCCAGAGAGTCATTTCCCAGTTAATGTGTTCTCTGTTATGAGAACTTCACAGTCTCTAAAATGATGCCAAGAATTCTCAGCAATCAGCCTAGACTCTGAAGGACTGGGTATGTCTTGATCTGGATCTAGGCTCTAGATAATTTTGACTTGAGGGAAAAACGCCAACTCAACTAGCATTTTGAGGAACTGATATACACTGGGCTGTCACTCTGCTAACACCTTGTGTCTGACTGATTCACATTTCAGCAGGATTATCAAAAAGGCATTTTCTCAAAGCTGAGCATACACACCTGGTTAAAGGCTCTTTGGTGAGGCTGAAGAAGTTGTCTCATGCCTGCCACCATGCCTTGATCCTGGAAGAGCCTCAAGCTGCATGCAGTCCCCACCAATTTCTTTGTTCCCACTCCTCAGACACTCTTAACTCCTAAATGGCTTCTTTGGGAATCTCCCCTTGGTATGAAATTTGTGTTATCACCAAATGTATCACAACAAAAAACAAACATTAAACTCTCTCACTGCACAAGAAAAGTGCCTTCTAATACATTAAAAAAAAAAGTGGGCAATTAAGAAATGCTTGGAAAGCACATGGAATGTTTCATGACTAGCAAATGGGTATTGATCATGTCTGTAAAAGTCTGTCTTCTTTAAAAAAAAAGTCTTATTCAACAAACACTATTCATCATCAAGGTGAAGGAAAAGAAAGGAATCTTCTCATTCAAAAAAAATCAAAGAGAAAAATTCTTATAATATTTGCTTATGGAAAAAATTGCTATATATGCCTTATACTGAAGGGTTTGTGTCAGAATAGAACTGACTTATTTTCCTTTATAAAAGAGGTATTTTAATAGTTGAAACTGAATCTTCACGATAATACAAATATTCACAACAGAAGGGACCATGGAGGCCATCCAGTCAAGCCTCTTACTCTCAGCAGGGCTAATTTCAAGGTTAGGTCATGTTGCTCAGAGACTTGTCCACTCAAGTTTTGAAAATATCCAGAGATGGAGATGCCATATTGATAGCACTCATCTGGAAAAAAAAAATCCAGTGAGGGAACAGTGACATTTTTTAAATCCTTATATATCCATTGATTCTCTAGATCAGTATTTACAAATCCATGTCTGAAGATGGGTGACTAAACAACATACCACCAATTTTTTACTTTCAAATACATAGAAAACGATGGAAAACTGAATATCGCCAGCAGTATGACTGGTTAGGAACAACAGTTGGATATTCTACTTATTGATTTGTCTGAAAAAGGTGGATTAAGTGTTTACTTAGAGAATGTCCTGCACAGGACTCTTCCTCCTTGGGTTTATCCCCAGACTTAGTCTTCTTAAAGAGAGCAGGAGGAGAGAAGAAGCAAGATCAGAGACCTGACAAAGTCTTGCACACAATTCCCATAAAAGTGAATTGCTGTTAAGGCTTTCAGTAGTCCTGCTCCTTCAGCAGCTATAGTCAAATTTCTAATTAGTATAGCCTAAATTAATTAATAATTCTTATTTCCAGCAAATGTCTGCAAGAAAATAGTGTTTTCTGTAATTAACACTTTTCTCTCAAACTTTTTTGTTAGTAGAGAACAAGTGCACAGACTTTCATGCACATACACATTTTAAAAAGAATCAATACAGTAAATCAATAGTTCTTATTTTCTGACATAGCAATTCAAGTTCCTACTTCTAATATTTTCCTTTGATATTGAGTTTTCCTTGAATATCAGCTATCAGATATTATTTCATTTTCATGGTCATACATGTAGTAAATGTCTTAACTCCATCTGGTTTTAAACATTTTAATTATTACAATTTCAGATAGACCATGGTATCTTTAAGAAATAAAATTGTTTCAGCTTTGCATCCCCTATTAATCATCACACTGTGAATCCTCTAATTACAATATACAAGTTACCACTGAGATTTCTTACAGCTGATGTCAATATAATGGAATTGCAGTCTATTTTACCATTTTTTTCAATTTACTACAGGGTTTCTTTGAACACCACTGCCAAATTGTTTACGGTTTCCCAAGAAAATGTGAAGACATGAAAACCCCACTCCTCTTTCAATACCCCACTCCTCC
The DNA here is from genome assembly GCF_003945725.1 of Corapipo altera. NCBI lineage: Eukaryota > Metazoa > Chordata > Aves > Passeriformes > Pipridae > Corapipo > Corapipo altera. The sequence goes on along the minus strand of NW_020884883.1, from coordinate 3,957,409 downwards.
TTATTCAATAAATAACATTCAGATATTTTCCATCAAATGTTTTCTATTTATCTTTTTTTTTCCCTGTAGAAGTGTTAATTAGAACTCCTAAAGATGTCCCTTTTTTTAATATCTATAACCACGCACTTTCTTTATGCTTTGATGCTTGCAACTAACTCAGATCTTCACTGTTCATAACAGAGTGCTCTTCAAACCAGCAGTGTTTTCCAGGAGACTGATATTGTGAAATCAAACACTCTGTTCTGCAGTTTACAAAACAAACATTTAGCTATCACATAAAAAAAAAAAAAAAAACCACACACCCCAAAACAAACAGAACTTTATATTATACAACTTTCAGGTCCTATTTTTCATGTGCATTTAAGTTTCGTTTTTTTCTTTTTCCCACATTTGGGCACACAGTCAGACTGAACTTTGCTGCATACCAATACATTTCCCAAACAGGGAAATGGGCACGCAGAAAGGTCAGCTTGTATTTCACCGCTAATCCCACTGACAATATATACACAAATTCAACAAGTTTTCAACAAATTCAACAGGGTTTTCAATAATCTTCAAAGCCATCTCAATAAGCCAGAGAGGCACATGTCCCTCCCCACACTAAACCCTCATTCTTATACTACTTATTCTTGTACTACTGTTCACCATCATGCTAACCCATTCTCTACCAAAACTTGCATTCTCCAAAAGGTGGGAAATACTCCATTCATTCTTAGGGTAGTTTCTCCCTACTACATCATCATGAGTGTCTAGCGACTATAAGGAACCCGGATTCTTGTGAAAGCAGCCCAACAGCACCTGTCTGTAATAATTTGCTTTCACTTAACAGATAGCCAAAACCTGCTTTAGCCAAACACTTCAGCACAATATAGACAAAATCAAGAAACTAAAGGAGGATTAACTACTTACCTAATAAGTCAGATCTTCCCTCCTCTGTGAAACTAAATCTTATGCCAAGATTCAACTTTCCATAACATCATCACATGAAGGTTGTCCACTTCTGTGCAGCTAGTAGAGTTTCCAGAGCCATCCTCAACAAAGATACCAAGAAGAGGCACCAGGATCCACATTTTAAATTGCACCATGGAGAGTGGCAGAATCCACAAGAAATCAGAACTCTGAGGTAATTCCTTTGTCCCCATAAATCTCAAATTATTCTTAGATAAGTGTGATAAGTGTAATATGTGCGCTTAGAAGGCAGCAGTGACCAAGTACAGCACAAAGAAATTCTGCTTAGTAAAACGTCACAGGGCACTACCAGCTAAATACAGTTAGTGCTTAGGCTTTGTGTGCATGGCATGGCTAGAAAGCTCAGAATCACTGGCTATTGCCCTCCTGTTCACCAGCTCTCCCATCGTTAAAATTCAGACTTACCTTTCATACTGGTAGCAGCAAGAGCTGTAGGACACAGCATAACTGAACCAAAGCAGATGCTGCTTCTCATGCACAGCATGGTAAATTGTGCATGGGGCAGACACACTTGCAGTAGCTGTTGGCTTACAGAAGACACTCAGAAAAAACAGTAACGGTTTTCAGTGTTTTCAACTGAGATGCCCAACACAGTTCTTTAAGTCTTACTGGTGGCATTTATTTTGCTTTCCTAATCCTTACGTGAAAAGGCCTCTGCCTGTGCCTTCTGATCAACAAGGAGGGTCCAACACAAGTCTGCAGTGTCTTTGTACCCACAGAATATATTTAGCAGTAGGGACTAAAAGAGCAATTATTAACGCCTGCGGGAAGCATAGGTGCTTTTCCATAAACTTAAAAGGGTGAGGATCTATAGCACAAAACTTCCTTCATCTGCGTGTATCTCAAAACCTCCTTTGTGAACACTGCTCCGGTGCTCCCGAAAAAGTAATGTCCTGAGGAAAAACAAAGTCAGAGCGCCACCTACCGCTGCTGTTTAACAGGACGGAGGTGCTGGATGCCAGTTTCTCCTCCTCACTTTTCACTGCGCACTGAAGTACACCTGGACTCACAATCAGCTGAGTGATATCAGGTTTCTTGCACGTGTAGTTGGACACAAACAAAAACCTGAATCTGTCGTTCACCAGGAATTGGTTAATGTTTTGCACTGAGCCTTTAGCAACTTCAGTTTAACTCGGTCACAGAAAATTTCTCTCATCCCTCAATGTGCAAAAGCAAAAAGCTGCAAGACGCAGAGAGAATTAACTGGGAAAATATTGCTATCTGATTGTCCAGTTCTTATGTTCTTCCCTAGGAATCTGCTACTGGACACTGACAAGTGCATCTTAATGTTGTACCACTTAGTCCATAAAAGTCGATAGTCATAAAAGGAAGGCTTTCCACTAATAACCTTAGCCTGAAAACAGTACGACAAAATAATAAGAGGTAAGCCCTCAAAAATATTCTGGATATCTGTGAGAAAAAAACAATGATTAGTAGTTAATAGATACTAAAGCCAGTATTTTCATTTTTCTTTTATATATTTAACACATCAAATAAAATAAACTATCAAACACACAGACAAGCATTTAATTCCCTCAATTTTAAAAGAAACAAGCTAAAGTACATATTTCTCTGAATGTTTCCATGGAAGAAAATTCTTGCAGATTTCTTCAATTTTTCTGCATTAAGCCACCTTCTCAGACTGCCTTTAGGAATCTTATTTTCCCCAGTAAGGATGAACTTCTCAGTTAATTAACTAAGCATAACATACTTAACTTGAACAGTTAAGGTGAATCTGCATTAGTGGTTTATCGAGCAGCATCATGTCTCCTAGGTATGAATGTGCTTAGTATCCATGCTTGGAGTTACAGGGAGCATACTTTGGGTACACAGCCTGTGCACACACTGTGGTTTCTCTCCTGATCTAAGCAGAAAACTTCACACTGAGATGCAATCCAGAGTGCCCAAGGTCAGTGAGGACACAAGGTACAGCCCTTAAAACAATAATTCAGCAACTCTAGAGTCCTCCTGTTATATGCAAGCAACAGTTCTCGAAACATTTATATCTCGTCCTTCCTCTGTAGCTGAAGGTAATCCAAAATTATCAGGAAGGTAATGGGAGATCAGTCACAAGCTTATGGATCTTCCAAAAAAATAATAAAAAAAAAAAAGCCAGAGCAGCATCTTGGTGGGATCAGCACTGCAAACTGCTAGCTGAGACAAAAACTTGGCCTTTCCACTTTCAAAGAGGAGAACTTTAAGATAGTATTTATCCCACCAGTGTAAGTGGTCTTACATCTTCAGTTCAGGAGAACCAAAACAAGGGTAGCTATCTGAGGGTATATGAGGTATATCACCCTCATTCTGTCAAGAGATTATTACTCTGGTGAATTCAGTCATGCAAAGGGCCAAAAATTTCATTGGGAGGTTGAACAATCAGATAGCAGTCTGCACAGGTCACAAGGAAGGACACTGCAGAGTTCCACCCTACAGAATCAATGTTGCATGAAGTTAAAATTAAAATGAAGAAAACATTTGAAAAATAGGGACAGAAATTAAGCCTGCTAAACCCAGGCAAATCCATCTCTATTACAAAGAATTGAAGAATTTTGTCTGCGAGAAGGAAATCAAGGCTACTGCACTACTCAACCTGCAGTCTCTGAAGCCTGGAAGAGACTAAGGACCCTCTTCAGAGATATTCAAAAGTTTTGTAAAAAGGAGATTAACCACCCTCCCCATTGACAACATCCTAATACTCCGGAGTCTCAGCACTGGCATTTCTGAAGCAGAAGAGATGTGATAATGTTAGAGCTCTGTGACTCAGTATTGTACTGGTGGGAGACAGTTAATTCCTATGGTTCATGATGTCTGGAAGATTGCCTATCTACTGCTAGTAGTGAAAGCTTAGATTTAATCTCTAAGAGAAAGATCTCTGCCTGCATCTTTTCCCTATCAACAGCTCATGACACAGGGAAGCCATGTTTCCATATAGCTGCAATAGTTGGACTTCGGGAATAGGGATCAAGGAAGGCAGAGTAGCTATTTTCATATGATCAGACATTTAATTATTTTTCATTAGGACACTGGTGAAACAGTTTGTCTCCCTGTCCCTATGTGAATGTGTTATCCATGCTCATTTAAATGCAGCATCTGGCAATACATTGCGATAGTCTGTTCTGAAACCAGAGACACACAGTGCTGTCAAGCTGTTAAGCTGCGTAAAATTTAATTCCACTCCAGAGAAAATGGAAGTAACAAGGAAAAAATGCTACAAGGAAGACTATTCCACATACTGCTTGCTTTGTGTTGGGTCAAGCACACAAAGAAGCACTATCCTTTAATTGATAATGAAGGCTCTAGAATAGATTTTTAGCGGTGCCCCAGGTGGCACCATATTTTGTCATTGTCCTTCCTCTGATGTGATTTTTCTTTCTTATTCTGTATTTTCCAGTATGCCACCAAAAGGCACTGCAGAGGATAATTGTTTTTTCTTTAAAAAATGGCTACTACCTTACTTTCTGGTAGTACTGTTTATGGTAAAAGCAAGGCATGGAAGGACTGGACACAAAAAGTAAATATGGGAGGAGGGAGTTGGAGGAGGGGATCTCCAGGTGTAGAATACTTTTCCAGGAAGGAAGTATAGGATATAGTTACTGGAGAGATATATATTTTTTGCTGAATTCCTCTATTTCAAGGGAACATGAGCTTTTCCCATCTAGACTCCACAGCTCTGATTTTTTAACTGGCTACCTTTTGCATTGTACAGCTTTTCAACATGTCCTATGTATAATCACTCCCATGGCAGTCTTTCTTTGCCAATGGCAATTTTAAAACAGATACAGTTGTATGTGAGTGGGGAGTCAATAGCTAAGCAATTCCAGGTATGGGGTAAAAAGTGGAATACTTTATTGAACACACAAACACAACTTAAGGGCCTTGGGGGTTGGACATGTTAATGAGGAGGATGAGCTATGTTAATCAGGGAATTACACAAGTTTTTACTACAGTTACCCAATGGATTAATATTTTCCTCAACCAAAATTACATAGCGAGGGGAAAGGATTAAGGGGTTTAAACACGATCTGATACAATCATCTCAAAGTCCTTTCCTATTTTGCTGCGGGAGTCAGGTTAATCCATATGGTTGAACTTTACAGGTCTTATGAGGAAGGTCCAGTCCTTCAGGTCACAGGATTCCTCTCAGACCCTGTTTTCCAAGGTTTACGGCTCAAGCCCTCTAAGCTCCTTTCTGCTGACAGCTGGGTTTGGGCTCCTACATATGTGTTTCACTGTCCCAAATATCACACAATCCTGCAACTGCAAATATTAAGTCTGCAACTAAGAATTTTACAGTTAAGTCTGCAATTCTTTGGTCTACAGCTCTAAAAATTAGTCTTTGCCCAAAACATTCTATGCAGTCTCCTCCTTGCATTCATCATTGACTTGCAATTTTGCAAGTCCCAGAGGTTTTTCAGGTATGCCATGTGTTAGCTTCCTAAACCTTTTTTCTGATTTAACTCTCATACAGTTCCTTTTCCAGTGCTTCCATCCATATTAGTTCCTTGTAGAAGGATGATGTTTCAGCTTTTAGGGGAGTGGCAAGTCTCTGTCCCTACCACAGACAATATAGAAATGCCAAAAATAATGTTTCAACATTGTTCCTCCATGTCAAAACTTCCTACCAAAAATTCTGTCAGCTTTTTGCCAGAAGCCCTCACCAGAGCTTACTGCTGGAGTTTTCCTGCTGAAACATCCTGCTATTGTTTATAGTTATCATATCTATTTGAACATCTGAATAAGGCTACGTGCCAAGAAACCACGTACAACCTCCTTTGAACACTATAAAAGTTGAGGAAAAATTTTGGAAAAGCAGGGAGAGGAAAGGGAGAGAGAACTCTTTACTGTAGCCGAGAATCTGTTCTCCCCTTTCCTCTGCCACCACATGCTGCCTGCCTGCCACTGGAGACTAAAACTCTGCCAGCCCAGAGAAGAACTGAAACCCACCATGCCACATGAATGAGTTATATCTTCTCCTTCTACCCTGACCATATTTCTGTGGGGCGAAAGGTTCTGCTGAATAGGGACCTTGCACGGCCCAGAACACAGCTCAACGTGAGCGGGGAAGCCACACATACTGGTTGCATTACAGAGAACTAAAGCTGCTAAGACTCCCCACAGCTAAAGAAGATAACATCGAAAAGCAGCAGAGACAGAGAAAAAAAAGCAGAAACTGCTTCTCCCCCCCCACACACACCAGCTCAGTGGAAAGGTAGTTTTGGTGGTATCTTTCCTATGCTTCTAAAAGTAATCTTAGCTTTTTCCAACTTTTTCTTATTTTTTTCTCTTTCTTTTTGCATCTCTTACAATTAATAAAAATATCATGTTTTGGTATCAACAGATAACTTGCGTGAGTTTTAATTTTGCTCAGGGGAATATTCGAATCTGAAGTTCTTTCTGCAACTTTTAAGCAGACTGTAATACACAGACACCTACAAAGTTGGGAAATACTCGTAACTCAAAATCTCTGACGATTTCATGGAAATGTCTGACACAGAAGTGTCATATAAAATCCATGTACAGAACAGTATCTAAAACCTCTGTCATAATCTTTCCAACAGTGGACTTGTCAGCATTGGTGTGCTACTGTGAGAGACATCATCATCATGGCTGGGCTTTGCGAATGAAGATTTGGAATAGGTCTCTACCCACGTTTGTCACAAGCGTGCTGGTGGCTAAAAAGGCCAATACAAGACAGGCATGTCCGATTGCAAAAGGCACAGCAGAAAGACTCCTTAGGTGGTAAATTCTGCAAGGCACAATTCTTTCTGTGTTGCCTTTTCTCCTCAAGGGTGATCCTGTGTGTGTTCTCAAAGGCATCAGCAGCGTTATAGATGGTGCGTATCCAGACCTCCCGATTGGAGGCCAGAGTAGACCAGTTATGTTGATCAATATGGCCAAGGCTGAGATGTTGTTTCAGGGAGTCCTTGTATCTTCTCTTCGGGGCTCCTCTCATGCAGCAGCCAGTGGCAAGTTCACCATAAAACAAGATCTTAGGGAGGCGGTGGTCCTTCATCCTTGAGATGTGCCCTGCCCATCGCAGCTGTGTTCTCAGCAACATGGCCTCAATACTTGTGACTGCTGCTTGTTCTAGAACAGATGTATTAGTCACATAATCTGACCAGTGGATGTTTAGGATTGTACAGAGACAGCGTTGATGGAAGCGTTCTAGGAACCGCAGGTGGTGGCGGTAGATGACCCATGATTCGGATCCGTATAAGAGAGTAGTCAGCACTATGGCTCTGTAAACACTGATCTTTGTACTTTTCTTCAAGTGTTTATTTCACCAAACTCTTTTATGAAGTTTTCCAAAAGCACTATATGCCTTTGCTAACCTGTTGTCTATCTCTCCGTCAATCTTACTGTCCGAGGAGATGATGCTACCTAGGTAATTAAACTGCTGGACTGATTTGAGCTCTGATTGGCCAATGGTGCTTTGAGAATGATGAAAGACTTCCTGAGGTGCTGGTTGATAGAGAACTTCTGTTTTCTTTAAGCTGACTTCCAGCCCAAAGAGCTCAGCAGCGTCTGTGAAGCAGGATGTTAAATGCTGCATTTAACAGCTCTGCAGCACTGTGAGAGACAACCTTGAATTAAAATACATATATCACACATTGAAAAGTGGTGTGTGAACAAGTCAAAACATCACCACAGCAACAACCCCAGCCAGTCAGGAATAGACCAGCAAAAGATAGGGACATATCCCACCAATCATGAGGGAATGACGCTGTGGAACAACCCATGAATCTGCAAAACCTCAAACTGAAAAAAGCTGGAGGAAGATAAGCTGACTGTTTCTCAACACTTCTGATGCAAGATGTTGCAACAGAGCTACCACACCTGTGCCAGAAAATTGCAGCGTGAATACTCTCAGGTCATATGCTTTTAGCTCACAGATAGTAAGAAGGAGCTGATAGGTGCTAACTCAGTACTGTGATGTGTTAAATGTACAAATGTTTATAGCTTTGCAATTATCACTGTATTTGAAAGTATCTTATATAAGGGCTTATAATGTATGTCTTCATTTCTATTTCCAGAGATCAAATCTTAACTAACGAGCTCAATTTGAGCCATGTGGTCAAACTATACCAACAGAGCTATGGACTGCTGAATACATGTAGTAGACAAACATCAGAAAGCAACGACCATGGATAGCTCCAGGATCAATGGCTGGATGTGCTGGCTTTCTAGCTCTTGGCTGTATTTGTTGCTTAATTACCATCGTTTTTCCATCCTTCACTCTTCATTCATTAGAGGAAGATGATAAACAAGAAGCAGCAGGAGCCTCAAAGTACCAGATTTATATCAAGTGTTCAGTCTCGGAGATGAGAAGGCTGAGATCCCTCAGAACAACGATTTGTTCAAACAAACGTCTCTTCCAGTTGCCGATCCTGTTCCTGCTGTTCCCTGCAGCTGGTACTTCCCCTGCATGTTAAGAATGACAGGCAGAAGCAGCTAGGATGTGCCTTAGGGGCATGCCCTTAAGCAGAAAATACAATGCTGACATCAAGCTCCTCAGTCAGATCAGATACAATCATGAAAGTTGTCCTACACATCCTAAATATTTCTTTTCTCCCTTGCAACAGTTGTGTTGCAACTTAAATGCACTGGATTGTGTGCCCACTTCAACGCAGTCACGCATCAAAGAAATGTAAAGGTGCTTAATTTCCATACAATCCCATGGAATGACAAAAGGTGGTACTTCTAAGATCAAAAACAGTCAATATAGCAATTCTATGAGAAGAAAACTTCAGAGGGAGTCAAAGAGAAAGTAAAGTGTATAATTAAGAACAGGATTTGAGATTGCCAGAACTGCTTTTTGCTTTCAACTACTCTTGGCCTCTTCCACCCTGACTGGACAATGATCCCAACAGAAATAAAATCTGGTTGCTTTGCCAGAACACAGTAGGGCTTTGAAATAATTCTGAGATCTTTGGTGGGATTAGTGGAACAATTTAATAGGCAGTCTTGTTAGTAGGTAGAGAAAAAAAGACATTTGCATTTCAGACTGCCTGTAAAGTTTGGGAATAGCAGAGGAATAAAAATAAGCCTGAAGATGCCTGAAACTACTCTGAAATGAGGAAAAAAAGCCCTCGTAGAAACTGGATGAAAGAGATGATGTTAAGGGAAAAAGATTCGGAAAAAACATACAAAAGCATTTATTTAACTTTCAGGTTAAAGCGATACTTGTTTAGTGAATACAGCTAGACAGTTGATTTTTCTCATTTTAAATTGTGGAATCATGGAATCAGAATAATTCAGACTGGAAGAGACCTTAGAAACTCATTTCAATCTCCTGCTCAATGCAAAATTCACTATGAAGCCAGACTGGGTTCAGGTCAGGGCTTTATCGATCTGGGTCCTGAAAATCTCAAAAAAATCCACAACCTCTTTGGATACCTTTTCCATTATTTGATTGTCCTCATGAGGAAAAAGCTTTTCCTTATATCCAGCCCAAACTTCTAGTTTCAATTTATGTGCACTGCATCTCATTCTCACAGCACACCACCAGAAGAGCCTGGCAGGTTGCCAGCAAGTTTCCCCTAGAGCCACCTCTTGTTCAGGCCAAACAAGCACAACTCCCCCAGCCCCTGCCCCAGGACAAAGGTTTCAACTCCCTGAACATTTTGACAGCCCTCTGCTGAATTTTCGCAGATTATCATTATTGTTCTTGTATTTGAAGTATCCAAAGGTAGATGTAGATGTGTTCTAATGAATGGTGAATCCATTAATCTCCTGAGTATGCTATTAACATAGCAAAGGAAACTGTTGGCACTGTTTGCTGCCAGGTTACACAGCTGGTTTATGTTCAGCTTTTTGCCCCCCCTAGGCTCAGCAGTGGTGTCACCCAGCCAGTCGGTCACAGTCTATATCACTGGAAATTAAACATTATAGAGCAATGTAGGTCAGACCTCTGGAGGTCATCCAGTCCAACTCTCATTCTCAAAAGCAGAACTAACCTCAAGCTTAGAAGTAGCATCCATCATCTAAACCTGAAACCCACAAATGATATACAAAAAACTATCCAGAGTAAGTTTGAAATTCTATTTCTAAAGAAATCTTTATAATACTATGACTATTATTCTTTTTTCTAAGTACATCATAATCAATAAAAGCTCTACTATAAAAAGGTAAAGAGATGACAGAAACTGCAAAAAATAATGGAGGCACTCAAAAATAATCTTTTTATAATGGCAAGGACAGGGAAAGTGAAGGATTTCAGTGAAACCTGTATTAGAATGAATACCAGACCCAGGCTTACTTCAGTTGCATTGGGAAGCAAATGCAAATTTAAGATAGCTTTTGAGCACAGCCATGTATATAAGGAAAATCTTCAGGACGGACAAAAATGATGGCCTGGAAGTGACCACAGCAACACTGATCCTCCAGACTCCTCTCCCAGGCTCAGGGTATTTTCATAGTGAAACTGCTCACGCCTCTCAGAGCTCTGAAAAGACTATCCAAGACAGTCAGTACAACATTCGACTCCCCAGGAGCAAGGCTGTGAGACAGGCAGGAGATGCAGAGATGAGCAGTCCCTGTACTCACAGCAGAGCTCAGCAGTGGGATCTTTGCAAAGCACAGAAATTGGGTGTACCTGTGACTAACTGCCTTCTATCTTTGCCTTGATTGATGCTCTGGTAGGGGGCTGCCCCATTCACTTGCTTGCACATCTTCTTACATCTTCTCGCAGAGAATCAGAGCTGCATTCCCTCAGCAGAAAGTATAAAAGGCACTTCCAAATGGCTTCTAGTACAGCACCATATGATCTGCTAGCAAACGTGCATGTAGTACTATCACAAGAAACCTAATTTAGCATTTGTTTGGGATTTCCCATCATATGCAGGTTTTTACAATCCAGCTTGTTTCTTCAGCAATCTAAACTTAAGATTTCTGATTTTAGATCCTTTCCTAGGTAAAGTAGATGAAGTTTTTCTGTTGTAAAAAGGGGAAAATATTCATTTTACCAATCAACTATTTTTTTTTTTAATTTTTCATCCAATCTACTTGGATAATATTGTAGTGAGGAAGGAAAGTACACAGGAATCTGAATCTTACAAAAAAACCCCTGAGACTGAGCTTTAGAAACTACTTAAGTTACTCATAATAACATGAACAGAAATATTCATATATTATTATTGGTACGGTATACTTATAGTTAGTAGAGTATTTTAAAACTTAGGATCTAACTGTAGCATGCTGGCTCTACAAAGAAACTATAAAAGGAAAAATACACAGATTTTTCTGTATAAAAGAGTAAGGTACCTGTTTATTGCCTTCTAAGTATATTCAGTTCACATTTCATTCTCCACTAAAAATAAATGAAAGAGAACCTATACCACACAAAGGATCTGGTAATACTTATGTATCTGCTACCATCTGCTGACAAACAGCATTATTAACTTTATCCTAGCCAAAGAAGTAACTTCTACTTCCCCATAAGAAAGTTTCCACTGATGCCACAGTGGCTGACAGTAAAAGCTACATGAAGTTTTAATTCAGCATGTTGTAGCCATAGTAAGCCAATATTTTTTATCCATCCAGCTTGTCTGCACCACAGATTAACTACTGACCAGTATATTCCAGTCATGTAGCAGTGGCTGTATCCTGCATTTGTTGGAGACCTTCAGCTGTTGCAGATAGTTTCTGTAGTCAATTACTGAGCAATTACAAGAAACTCATTCCTTATTTACAAAACACAAAACCATTTGATTTGTTATTAGCTGTGAGACTTTCCAAACAACAAGTCACAGAATCACAGAATGACAGAATGGGTCAGGTTGGAAGGGACCACTATGGGTCATCTGGTCCAACCTCCCTGCTCAAGCAGGGTCATCCTAGAGCACATTGCACAAGATTGTGTCCAGATGGTTCTTGAATATCTCTGGTGAGGGAGGGTCCACAACCTCTCTGGGCAACCAGTTCCAGTGTGTGATCACCTGCACAGTAAAGTTCTTCCTCCTATTCAGGTGGAACTTCCTGTGCATCCATTTCTGCCCATTGCCTCTTGTCCTGTTGCTTGACACCACCAAGAAGAGACTGGCTCCATCCTCTTGACACTCTCCCTTCAGATACAGACAATTGATGAGGTCTCCTCTCAGGTGTCTCTTCTCGAGGCTGAACAGGCCCAGCTCCCTCAGCCTTTCTCATAAGAGATTCTCCAGTCCCCTACTCTTCTTTGTTGCCCTCTGCTGGACTGGCTCCAGGAGCTCCATGTCTCTCTCTTGTACTGAGGAACCCAGAACTGGACACAACAGTCCAGATGTGGCCTCAGTAGGGCTGAGTAGAGGGGCAGGATCACCTCCCTCGACCTGCTGGCAATGCTCTTCCCAATGCACCCCAGGAAACCATTGGCTTTCTTGGCCACAAGGGCTCATGGACAGTTTGTAGCCCACCAGGACCCCCAGGTCCTTCTGTGCAGAGCTGCCTTCCAGCAGGTCAGCCCCAGCCTGTACTAATGGAAGTGTTTATTCTGGTCTTACAATGTGGAAGACCTATCTACAATGTGTAATCAAAACATCTTTTTCCCCCAGTCTTAATTTTAAGAGCATAATGGTAGTAAAAATGACCACCTTTATATGATCTTACTTAATTTTAAAATGTTTTTAAGTGAAAGTCTTTATTAGCCTCCAGATACTATTGTTGTTGGGAAAAAGATTGACAAAAACCTAAAGCAAAAAAGAAACACAACCTCAGTTTCAAGTATCTCACACTAAATTGCAGAAGTCTGACAGTGAAGAGAGAGCAGTGCACAGTGATGACCTGCATTTGACTATATGGTAGACTAAATGAAAAGAGTATATACAATATTTACTTATACAGTAAGATTTTAAAAAAAAAATTTGGGAAAAAAAGCCAAAGCTTTACATCTGATAAGCCAAACTGTCAGAAAAAATAATTTAATGAAAGCAGAACGTGGAGGTATATATGACATATGGTTTGTTTGACAAAGCTAATCCTTTTAGATTTCACAAAGTCTCCAGGCTTACTTGATAGGAATCTGAGTTTGAAATTCTTTTTAAGTGGTAGGTCTTAAGAATGGCCGGTCGTTCCAGACCAACGTACACTTAGCAAAAGGGATTATAAATTAGGAGGTTTAGCCTTTAAATGTTTTTTTGACCTCCCATCGTAATGATTTTTAAAAAAAAAAAAAACTTGAAAACAAGTATTATTTTTTCATTTGACTTAAGTTCCTGCCTGGAGTGCTCATCTGTGTTTGTTAGGAAATTTCCAGCCGGGATTAAAACTCCTTTTTTATCTGCCCTTCCATTGCTACAGGCAACAGTAGGTGTTGCTGAGAGGAGACCAAAATGCCAACACCAGTGCTGGGCCACGGACCCTGAGACCAGGCTGGCCCCAAACAGCAGCCGGTGACACTGGTGGCTTCCCAACGGCAGCATCAAACGCCGGACACAAGGCCAGAGCTCCCTCCCCGCTCGGAAAAGCCAGCGCCGTTTCTGTCAGACACACAACCAGGAGAGGCAGTTCTGGCCTAGTGCCACCCTCAGGAGGAGGTGTGAGAAACCACTTCTGCTCGTCCCCCAAAATGCGGGTCGAGCCGCCGTCCCTTCCCTCCCGCAAGACGCAGGGCCGCACCAGGAGCCGCCACCGCCCCGCAGGGGAGCAGCCGGCAGCCCGAGTCTCGCGAGAAGCGCCGCCGCCGCCGCCATCGCCATGGAGCCGCCGCTGCAGGGCCCGCCGGGGCTGTCGGCCGTGCTGGCGGTGAGGGGGAGCGGGGCCGCGGGGCTGCCGAGGGAGCGGGGCTGCGGGGCTGTCTGAGGGAGCGGGGCCGTCCGGGGAGGGGGGAAAGAGCCCTTGCTGTGTGCGCGCTCCTCCCCGAGCACGGCGCGGGAGGGCTGCGGGGCGCGGTCTGTGACCGAGAACGGCCGCGTTCGGTGAGGGAGAAGGAGCGAAGGAGCTCCGGTCGCGGTGGCTCCCGGCGACGCCTCTTCTGCCGCCGCTGCCTGATGCGCTTTCGTTCTGCCCGCAGAGCACGGACTGGTCAGAGCCCTGGCTGCTGGGGCTGGCCGCCTTCCACCTCTTGTGCTTCCTCCTGACGTGCGCGTCCCTGCAGCACCGCCGGGTGCAGGTCGGGCACTTCCTCTGCATGGGTGAGTGCACGGGCGCACCGTGCTGTGCTTGGGAGCAGATGAAGTCCTCGCAAATTCGTATTTCTCTTGTAGCAATGCATCCACCTGTAGATGATGATGTGCTGTAGAATCTGCCGTGACCTGTAAATGTGTATTTATTTTCTTTCCAAGAAGACGTATGAAGTAGTGACTTAAAATTCTTGCGTTAGTGAGGATCTGGGATGAGTAAGATTTCTACAGGGTCATTGCCGCGTGTATCACAGCTTCCCAGTAAATTGTTGCTGTGCTGGAGAAGCAGAAAAGAAATCAACTGAGCGCAGTTGCTTTCTACTCTGCCTTGTTCTTATGCTGCAGTTCAGTGAATATGGTCATCTTTAGTTTCCACAGCAACTTCATCATGTGCCCTGCTGACAGCCATGATAATGGCATGAGGAGTAACAACTTGTATTATCTAAGGGTTTGACAGCCTTCAGCCTGAGAATCCACAGTGACCTTGCTATATCAAAGCTATATCCTCACAGCTGACTGACAGAAGACCTTTTAGCTTTGGTTTAAGATCACATAGATTTGGATTAGATCCATGTATTATGAGCACTACCTTGGTTCTAGCCATGTGTTGGATTTTCTGCTGAGTTGTGTTTCCTTACACAGTACCACAGCTCTGTCATGGTTGCAGGGTGGAGTTAGAAGAATGAGCAATTGAAAGAGATTTGCAGGCAAAAAAAGCCACTGGAAGACTATGTTGACTTTAAAAATACCATTTATTTGGTAGTCAAGTTGGTAGAGGAATTATAGCTTCTTCAAAAAAGCAAATAACTCAACTAAAGCTAAGGTTTTAATAATATATAATACCCCCAAAAAGGAATCTAGAAACCTTTCTGTACTTCCACTTATATGTGATGTCCCTACATCCAGTTGTACCTGGATTTATTAAATGATCTGCAGAGAGCAAACTAACAATGCCCTGTTCTTGACACATCAGGCCTGAAGTTCCCTATAAGAATACAGCCTTTTCTGTGTTAGTATTAGACATTCAGAATTTCCCATGGCATGCTGTTTACTTTAGGCTCCTAGGAATGATGTAAACTTACTGATAATACAGAATGCATAAAACTACCCATATTGAGTACAAGCCTTGTTTGTACCTGAGAAACTGAACCATTTTTGATATGTCTGCAATAGAAATTATTTTGTATTGTAGATAATTAGAAATAGCTGAGGAAATTATGAAATTATCACATTGGTCTGCCTTGGCAACCAAGCAGCCATAGGTATGTTTATACTGTACAGTACCAAGCACAGGTAATCCAGTTGATGGCACATCAAGATAGCACTCCTTCAACCACCAGACTAGTTATTGAACTGCCTAGTGCAGGTCATCTTTAGCCATTGAATCTGGGGGGTTTTCTTTGTTTCAGGTTTAAAATTTTGTAGGTGTGTTGCTTTTCTGTTAAATGTGATTGTATGAAAATTGCCATTTTCTTAATGTCTTGATGGCTTCATATTGAATGTAATTCAAGTAAGAATATACTGAACTCAAGTAAGAACATGCTGGTTTGCACCTGATTACAGTAGACTAGTCTGCTGTATACCTGTTGAAACAGTTTTTATTTTACCAAAGTGCTTGTATATTATTAGTACCCAAACATGAGATAATAATGTTAGATATAACTGTGTGACACCATAGAATGTATAATAATAACTTAATTCCATACTAACTTTGGGGAGCGCTTGCATTTCTTCTTACAGACGTAACTTGGAAGCAGTCACTAAGAGGATTGTTGGGAAAAAAAGCAGTTTGGTGTTTGGGTCTTTTCATTAGTATTAATTTGTATGGTGAGCTTTTTCTATAAGCTGAGATGATTAGGATTTTACATTTGCTTGTTCGTTTGTAATATAGGGGGTATGTTTTGTGATCACTTAATACTTTTTAGTAACTATATGAGACATTTAAATCAGAATTGGTTTTGTGCGGTTAAATATTGAAGGATCTTCTGAGGATCAAGGGATTCTAATATCTGATATGGACACATCTTTAGTATACATCACAGAACTGATGGCAGTATTTTTAAAGAAATACTGAATCTAATAGTTTTCTTTTGTTGTACAGTGGGCTTAGTGTACTGTGCTGAATATATCAATGAATTAGCAGCCATGAATTGGAGGTAATTGCTTTCACTTTCATTTTTTAAATAAAACTATACAATACAATATAAATATCACTTAGTTTATAAGTAATGATAATTTTTTGTAGCTAGCATGCCTTTATTTTACTGCTTAAAATGTGTGTCTATGGGTATGGTTGTAAACTAACTGGTCACAGAACTAAGAGAAAAGCAGAGTGCTATGGTTAAGAGGAAAAGGGTGCAAACTTTGGGTTTTGTTTTTGCTGGGTTTTCTTCAGTAGTTATTCACATTTAATAAGCTGAAGAACCCCTTCTTAAAAATATCACTGCTGCTTTATATACTGACTTGTATGCATAAAAAGCATTAAAATTTGTCTGTTTTATTAAACCTGTATACCAGAATTAAACTGATAGCTTATTTTGATAAAATTGAACTAATCTTTCCCTGACAAAACTGCAAATTATGCATTTAAAACTACTTTATGCAGGCATCTAATTGTAAGTCTTTATGTTTCACTTCAGGATTAACATGATTTAAATTACGGCTTTATTACATTTACTATTTCTGTTATCTTTTCTAATATAAGTAAACAAAATACCTAAGAAGGTAATTGCAGGCACTTTAGGATAAAAATGATTTCTGAGGTACAAATATACGTACTCTTGTAGTCGCATTGCTAAGTTTCTTAATTTATAGTTGTTTTATTTAGTGTTTTGCAATAAAACTTTAAAGAGAAATGCTGGTATTGTAATAAATATTCATAACTGATGAGATATCAACTGCCTCTTTTTTCTGACTTAATACAGTAGAATGCTGGCCTATGCTTGGGGGTCCTGAGAAGTAGGATGGTTTGTACAATGTCCATGTTAAATAACTACTGTGAAAGTCTAATATATGAACTACACTGAATAAAGCTTCCTCTCTCGTTTTTACTGTATTTCTTTCAGGTTGTTTTCTAAATACCAATACTTTGATTCAAGAGGAATGTTTATTTCGCTTGTATTTTCAGCGCCACTGCTGGTGAATACTATTATAATCGTGGTATGTATATGTTCATTTATATGGATGCTTTCATTAAATTGATAAGTGGATTTCATAATATACTTACTTTTCAGGTCAGCTGGGTTTACAGAACTTTGAATGTAATGACTGAACTAAAGATGCTACAACAGAGAAGGAAAGCGGAAAAAGAGAAAAAGAAGTGAAAGCACCTTATGCTATTTTTTTCAGTTATAATAGTGCTTGTCTGGGTAATCAGTCCTTCTATATGATTATTCAGAAACAGAGGTACTTTTGTGTCTGATGTCAAGAGGACTTCGTAACATGTGCCTGTGACAAGGTGAAAGCAGGTATCTACAATACATTTGAATTGGCTGTGAAATTGAGAAACCAGTCTTAAACAGGTCTTTGTGCCCTTCATTGTGAGATACTTTTCCATTATGACCGAGGTGAGACACAATGTTCCAGTTAGTTTCAGTTTGTGTTTGTGGTTTTCAACTGTATCTTAACTCTGTGTTTATCAAGTATCCATTCTTCTGCTGCTTAAGCCAATTGGAGAAGTGTTGTGAATTACAGTAAATGAGAGATTGTATTCAGAATAACTCAGGAATCCATGCTTCTGTGAAGCATTTCACTTCTTTATAAATCAAGTTTCATACTTTCAATGTGTATTGTGTGCCAGTGGCATTTTATAAATAAAACTATCCACTGTGTCTTACATTAATTTGTATTAATTTTTAATCAGACTTTTCCCTTTTTTTTTTTCATAGAAATTCCTAGTTTAGCAAAATCTTGTACTTAATTTTCATAAGTAGTTCAAAATGATCACTGCCTTTTTTTTCAATTTATGGTTCATGGTTTTAAGGCTTATAAGTAAACATCTTTTCTTAAAACTGGATAAAATTTTTATAGTTTTTGGCTGGTTTATAGAACATAAAGGAACGGGAGAAACTATAATGTTCTATGCAATTTTGTTCCCTCTTTTATGCTTTTCTCTTTTTTTTTAATAAATAACTGAAAATGAAAAATTAACTGGTAAAAAGAAGAAGACTTCAGTTTTGTTTCAAGTAGCCTGTTTTTATTGAATTAAGGAAATTTGAGGGGGAATGTGAATACAGGGCAAACTGTATTTAGTAAAAGTTGTATCTTTGTTTGGAGATGTACAGTTCTATCTAAAGCAGGTTTCATTTAAGACATAGGGGAAATGATCTACAAAACTGAACTTAGACTAATGTGAAAAACACTTGGGTACAAAATCCCAGACCACTGGTAAGTTTGTAAGCTAAGTAAGTATTTCTGAAATTAATTTTAATTGCTTGAATAGTGTTCACAGCAGTGGAAAAACAAACTCAAGGGAGATATGCTATCTAAGAGACTCACACAGTTTATGAGTCTCCTAGAGAGGAAGGAAGTGAAACTCTTACTTGAGGGCTTCACAGCATTGTGGAAGGGTAGTGAAGTGTTGGTCTTGGATCCATTTCTTTAACTTTCCTGTGACTCTTTAGCATTTTTCTCACTCATTGCTCCATCAAGAACTACTGACAACAAGACTACTTTATATTAGCAAACTAAATAGATGCAGGTTTATATGTTGTCCCATTCTGAACATTCTCTTTTGACTCTTGGTGCAGTGTTGAGTAGTGTTAACTGCATGGAGAAAACCTGTTGTTACACCTGTCTTACCATGGTCTGGTAAGAAAGCATGTGCCTTTTGGAAGGAATTAATAGAATCAGTCCAAATGTGACTGCAAGACAGGCTGTGGCACTTGTCTTCAGTACCAAGGAATAGATCTTTTTGATTTATATAGATAAGATGTCCTCCCAGACTGATTTAGAAAAAGTTTAGCCTTGCTTTTAGGATTTGATTGGGAGAGGGGCAATTTTCACACATGATCCTAAGCATGACCACACAAATGTTGCGCTCCTGACTTTCCTGTTGTGAACTGTTCTGAAACAATACCAAGGCACAGTTGTTTTAGTGTCACACACTTGGAGCTGTAGTACCTCATCATGTGTTACTTATAACCACCTGCTATCAGTAACCTTTGGCTTTACAGAGTGAAGTGTATGAATTTGATTCACAGTAAGAGGTGGTTCAGAGCAGCCAAGCAACAAGTCTCTTGCAGTGGTAAACAATGTGCCTTATTTTGTAACATCCAAGGCAATCTTTCCCCAAATAGTTCTGTCTTTTACCTTTCTTGTGTGTGAGGTTGGTGTTTTTAAACCTTTCTTCACTGCTGAAACTGTATAAAGTAAATGTAACAGTTACATGAGATAAATTTTCACAAACATAAAAATGTGGTTTCCATATATCACAGAAAGGCTTGGATTGAAAGGGACCTTGAAAATCATCCAGTTACAACCCCCCTGCTGTGAGTAGGGATGCTACCCACTAGAGTGGGCAGCTCAGGGCCCCATCCCACCTGTCCTTGAATACTTCCAGGGAAGGGCATCCACAGTTTATCTGAGCAGCCTTTTCCAGTGTCTCACCATTTTCTGAGTAAAGACTTTCCTCCTAATGTCTAACGTACACCTGACCTCTTTTAGTTTAAAGTTGATCCCCTTCGTCCTTGTAAAAAGTTGCACTCCCTCTTTTTTGTAAGCCCCCTTTAACTACTGAAAAGCTGCAAATAGGTCTCCCTGGAGTCTTCTCTTCTCCAGGCTCAATCCCAGTTCTTTCAGCCTGTCTTCTTAAGTAGAAGTGCTCCAGCCTTCTGATTACCTTTGTGGCCTCCTTTGGATCCACTTTAACAGGTCCACATCTTTGTTGTGGTGAGGACCCCAGAGCTGGATGCAGTGCTCCAGATGTGGTCTCACAAGGGTAGAGCAGAGGGGCAGAATCACCTCCCTCGACCTGCTGGCCATGCAGCTTTTGGTGCAGCCCAGGATATGATTGGCTTTCTGCTGCAACTGCACATTGTCAGCTCATCTCCAGCTTTTCTACCACAAGAACCCCCATAACCTTCTTGGCAGTGCTGCTCTCAATGAGTTATCTCCCAGTTTGTACTCATATCTGGGAATGCCCTGACCCAGGTGCAGCACCTTTCACTTGAACCCACTGAAACTTGTGAGGTTGTTCTGGGCCCACTTCTCAGGTTTGTCCAGGTCTCTCTGGATAACATCACTTCCTTCTTTTGTGTCAGCTGCACCACTCAGCTTTGTGTCATCTGCAGACTTGCTGAGTGTGCAGCACTCAGTCTCACTGTGTCATTGATAGACGTTAAAGAGCACCAGTCCCAAGGCAAGGGCCTTGAGAAACACCACTCATCACCAGCCTCCACCTGGACATAAGCCATTGACCACAGTTCTCTGGCTGTCTCCATCCAGGCAATTTCTTTTCCACCAAATAATCCATCCTTCAAATCCATGTTTAGTGATAAGGATGTGTTGGACAATGTCGAAGACCTTACAGAAGTCTGTGTAGATGACATCTGTCAGTCTTCCCCTGTTGACTGTTGCAGTCACTCCATCATAGAAGGCCACCAGATGGGTCAGGTATGATTTGCTCTTGATGGCTGTCTTGGATGACCTTGTCTTGCGTGTGCATTTATGTTTGTCAGGAAAATATTCCCATTTTCTACATTTTGGAAAGACTCAAACTTAGCTAACCCTGCCTAAGAAACACTGAGTTCAAGAGCTAAGTTTTTGGGGGGGTTGTGGGGTTTTTTTGTTTGTGGGGGTTTTTTTTGTTTTGTTTGTTTGTTTGTTTTGGTGGTTGGGGTTTTTTTGGGGGGGAGGTTTCAAAAAAGTAGGTGTCTTAAACCATAACAGAAACCCTCAGTAGGTGAAGTGTGACTTTTCTTCATCATGAGTCTGGATTTATGGAGTGATACTGCAATAACATGAAGTATGGGCCTACTTGCTGACAAACCAAAATAATTAGATCATGAATTTAGAGACTGTTTTGCCTACTTAGAATTTATGAGTAAATGAGAGCCAAATGTTTAAGGTTGGTGGAATACCTTTGCTTTTAATTGGGAAACCTGAATTTAGGTTGCTTGAGAAGGAGCCTGTTTATTTCATTTTCAAATGTGAATACAGAAAAGCTGGTAGCTGCTCAGTTGGATCCGATGGAGAGTAAGATGATTTGTTACTGGTCTGTGTATCTTGCAGGCAGTTACTTACATCTTCAGTCTTCCTTAATGTATCTGTCCACAACAGCACATGGTCTCAACCAGTGTGGAAAAACATTACAAGGGAGAAAGTAATATTAACCTGGCAACTTTATCATAATAGAAAGCAGTTTTGTTGCATATAAATCTGTGAAAAGATAGATTATCAGAATTTAGTTGATAAACTTGGCTGGAGGTTGAGGTTGGCCTTGTTCCCTATGAAAAAGTAATAACTTATGTGAGTTTCCAAAAATGAGAACCTAGCATGCTCTCTTTTGTCACATCCACTAAAATGCGATATCCTTAACTTGGATGTTTTTTCACTGCTTTTTGGTCCAATGAGTTTCATGATTCTAGACAAAATGTAACAGATGCAATAAGGAATTAAAATTTCTGTTCCTCAGCAGTATTTTCTACTTTAGTAGATGTGTGTGTCTCCATCTCACATTAAAAAACCCCACCTATTTCCGAAAGGCACAGAAGGACAGTAAATTGAGCTCTCCTGCAGTCTTGCATGTATTCTAAACAAAGAACTTTGAAGGACAGTCTTCCTACTTTTCAACAGCTGCATTTTGAAAGGAGGGATCTATTCTAGAAAAGCTGTGTTAGAGTTAGATGATGATATGCTGTGGCTGTGAATCTTAAATGGAGGAAGAGTCTATGAAGAATTGCTTTGTGGATGTTGAGAATCATCATCTCAGATCTTGAACTCTTTTATAGGAATTGGAAATGTCAGGAGAAAGGGAAGTAGTGATTTTTTGTCTGAACAAGGTAGAAAAGAATACAGCTATAATGTAGAGAATGTTTTATTTCTTCAAATACAGCTAGACATTTTTGTTTGCTTTTATTGTAAGCTTGATTAAACCATCTGGACACAATTCTGTGTCAATATGCTCTAGGACAATGCTGCTTAAGCAGGGAGGTCTGACCAGATGACCACTGTGGTTCCTTCCAACCCATTCTGTGATTCTGTTATTTTTCACTTCAGATGGACGTACCATTTTTATAGTTAATGTATCAAAGCATATTTCTTTGTTTAGGAAACTCACATACTGTATATATTTTTCTATTTAAATGTTTTTTTTAATATTTTAAAATATGTTTTAAATAATGTGTCTCAACAAACACGAGTATTGATGTTTTTCTGTGCATCAGGAAGAGATTGCTACAGGTAACCAAACTCACCACTGGATGTCACTATCTCATGCAAAAGCTGATTCAAAGCTTTCCTTTTGAAATGGTTCTGTAGAGCTTTTCACCATGCTTCATAAATACTGCCAGCAGCATTTTGAAATGGCCAGGAAGCCTTGGACTGTAGCCTCTGAAAGCATAAACTGTTGTCTGAGCTCCAAGATGCATCTCCAGTCGCTTTCAAGTGTTTATTGACACTCTTGCATTTTACATTAAAAAGTACTTCTTTTGCATAAATGCACAGTGATGATGTGCATATATACTTCAAGTCAGAAGTGTGGAGGTGTTTTGTGTTTAAAGTTTCTTAATGTGGCAAGGGAATAAATACTCTCTTTGCTCATAGCTGCATTTCATATGGAGGAGCCGGTCTTCAACCAATTAAGAAGAAATATAACAATGAAAAATAATTATATTATTGTGTGAACAATATGCAGGAAGTTCACTGAAGCAGTCTGGTTCATGAACTGATGTGTGTCTTCTATTTCTTTGTGGTTTACCCTTGCATAATACATTATTACCAGGTCTGTCCTTGATACGTGACATAGCTAGCAGTCACTTACAGTCATGATTGAGATTTTCAGAAGTCACTTTCTCCACCACCTGGCAAACAGTGCTTTGGAGTGTTCAGAGGCTTTATGACTTCATTTGAGAAGGTATATATGCGGTGTTCTCCATTTGATGTTCTCCTTTGTGTGCTGGGTTTTAAGTCTGTTTTTATTTACCTTTGGAATTCATCCAAGTCCTGTTTCCACACACCACTTCTTGAAGAATATAGACTTACATTCTTAATGGTCTTTGGCCCCCTTCCTGTGAGTTACATGCTTGCACATACGCATAACGACTCCGAAAAGATTAGGCACTTATAACCCACAACATGCTTGAGAAATGCCAGCCTCATAACTCAGAACTGATGTGCTTTAGGAACCGCTCTTCTGTAACCTACCTTCTTCTAACTAGGTCCTCCAAACTGTGGCCATACTTACACCACTGTTTTGCTGCAACACCAGAACAGTGTTGTACTGAATAGAAAATACCTCAGGGGGCTCAAAAGGAAGGCCTGTACATTTCCTATATTTGTTTTTATTGTTTCATATAATTATGATCTGTAGGAACGTTTCTCATATAGTTTCACAGGCATAAATAAAACCAGGAAAAGAGCTGTAACTGGTAATATGTTACACTACTACAAGCGCTGATTTTAAGTGGTCCCACTGAAATCGTCGTCCTGTTTTCTTTGGCACTGTTCAGAGTTAGAACCAGTTGAAACTAACAGGACAGGATCAAATATATTGCCTTTTTCATCTGAAAACGTTATAATAATTAACAAGGCATTCAGGAGAACTGATTGAAACAAGACACATGGACAAGTTCCAAGTGTCATTTGTAACACACTTGTTAATCCAACCCTGAATCAAAGAAATATAATCTTGTATACCCTTCCTCCCTTCTGTTTGAGCAAAAAGAGTTTGCGCAGTGACCCAAGAGGATGCAGAATGAAGTTCAACTGGACAAAGAGTTGTCTAGGCTAGGACCCTTCACTGAAATCACACTTATCTGTCAGTATTGGAATCGTGTAATAAATACACCTAAGTAGTTTTAATCAACAGAGCAGGACATGAAGTTCTTCATATAGTTAGGACCAGTATCCCTTGATCTTAAAGAAGACTAAGCTTGGAAGGGGTTTAATTTGGTAGGATCTAAAAGATGTGAACCATTTTAGGTCTGTAACTGTAAGAGTTTCTGATACAATACTCTTCGCCTTGATTTAGGGATTGGTGAGAGTGATCAGCTTCCTATAGCCATCCTGGAGAGAATGTGATTTGTAAGGTGTGTACTTAAGCAAAAGCATCACAAGAATCAGGAAGCTGATGTACTAAACAAATAATATGGAAGCCTTTGGCTCTTCGTGGCAAGGTATTTTCTAGCAGAACCCAGGACACTACAAGCTTTTTTTGTTGTTTAAATACATTTGTTCCACAGCAGTGTTTTTAAAATGGGGTTAAATTTGATGGCATTACTTAAATATGTTGGATTTTTACGTTGATAGTGACAGCTTTTGTAAGTAATCAGAGTCTGTTTTGGTTTGTTTTAAAGTCACAGAGTCAACACAAACAAAACAGTTCAATTTTATCTTTTTTTTTTATTGTTTCAATACCCCTAAATCCTAAATTAGACTAATCATTCTACAATATTAGCAGAGTGGGACACAACATCCCTCTGATTAACAAGAGCTAATTTATTAAAAAAAACTCATGAGACTGATTTCTTTCTAGCAAATTGTTTTATTGATTTTTACAATCAAAATTTCAAATAAATTAGTATATAGTGTATGTTATCCAAGTTTTCTGCTTCCTTCATGTTGTAAAAAGAACAAATATAACATTAAATTAGCTGACTGGATTTATATGTGAAAAATGACAATTATAATGGTATATGATTTCTATGGAATTCTCTTTGAAGTTTTTGTAAAAATATTCCAAAATATTATTAAATAAAACTCTTTCAGAAACTGATTTGTCAGTAACTGATACTTGCAAAAAAGAACTTGAAAATGTACAGAACACATAGCTTATAAGTAAACTATGATTCCCTAAACCATTACCTTGCATAAAGTTTATAAAAAGTTTGGCAAGTTTTATATTTGAATGAAAAACACTGAAGAGATTGATTTATATATTTATGTCAGAAAAGAAAAAGCACATTCTTCTCCAAGCTCTGAAGAAACTCACAGAATGACAGAATAGTCTGAGTTGTAAGGGACTCACAAGGATCATCAAGTCCACTGATATTTCAGAGAATTATGGAATGTTTGGATTGGAATGGTCCTTGAAGATCACGCCCCGTCCATGGGCAGAGATGCCGCCCACTAAGACCAGGTTGCTCAGAACCCTGTTCCACCTGGCCTTGAACACTGCCAAAGCTAGGACATCCACAGCTTTTCTGGACAACCTGTTCCACTGTCTCACCACCCTCAAAGTGAAGAATTACTTCCTAACTTAAATCCCCTCTCTTTCAGTTTGAAGGCATTGAAGCCATTCCCCATTTTCCTGTCACTACAGGGCCTTGTCAAAAGTCCCTCTCCAACTCTTGTAAGATGCCTTTAGGTACTGGAAGGTGCTGTAAGGTGTGTCCAGAGCCTTCTCTTCTCCAGGCTGGTTGACCCCAACTCTCTCAGCCTGTTTTGATTTTATGACTTTCAAGACTTTAACATTA
This sequence comes from Corapipo altera, assembly GCF_003945725.1. Taxonomy (NCBI): domain Eukaryota; kingdom Metazoa; phylum Chordata; class Aves; order Passeriformes; family Pipridae; genus Corapipo; species Corapipo altera. The sequence continues at coordinate 3,931,710 of NW_020884883.1, read as the reverse complement.
ACAGAAATCATCCAAAAGGACACACAATTTTGACACTTTAAGTGGAGTGAAATACGCTGGAGTCTTTCAGAATTTTTTTGCAGTATGAATTTCAAATCATGTCATTGTATTTGTAAAGGGAATGGTAACATAAATGCACTTAAAGACAACTTTTCGTGGTTGCATCATGATCAAGAAATATAAAATAAATGCCAAGTTAAATTGCAAGAAAAAAATGGATATTATTATTGCATTTTTCGACTGACTGCTTCTCTAATTCTTATGGATGTTAATACATATCAATATTGACAATTCCAGCCTCCTAGAGCTCAGAAATGTCACTTGAAAATCCTTTCAATTGAAAAATGGAGAATATGCCCTCTCAAATAAAAGCGACCTTCTTATAAAAGTGTAGCTGAATCTTCACACAAAATACTGAGAGAAAATTCTAAAAGTGCACCAAAGCCTTCTGGGTTTCTTGTATATATATGCTCATTATGTAGACACATATTAATTCAATTCCAATTGGCAACAACCATTATCATTCAATATCATTAACTTAAGTACAGTAGAAGATACCCTTTTAGAGTGGTCATGTCATTTAAATTTAACACAGTAGCATGTGATACAGTACTGTTGTATTAACTCGTCAAAAAAAAAAAAAAGATAAACAGGAGAATATAGATTGTTGTTTCAATTAAGTACATAATTGACCATATTATAGCTTAGCTAGAAAGTGATCTGGGTTTTTTGTAACCTTTAGAGGGCTCCATTGCTATGTAGTACTGGAAAACAGGCTAATTTGACATCTTAACGTATTCTGACATCTACTCTAATTTAATTTAGGCCTTCTGTTAACTCTGTTTACATGGTTTTAACTGTGTACAGAACCTTCCAAGCTGGTTAAAAGGTCTGATGATGTAGATTTAGGATTGTGAGATGATGGAGAATGTCTGCAATGCTGTTATGTGTAAATTTAATGGCATTAGTATCAAAAATGTGGCAGAATTCTCAGTTCCCAAATTTCAAATGCACGAGGACTGGTCTAGAGGCAAAACAATTAAATCATGACTTAATAGTTTCCCATGATTTTCTGAATGCTTCACTGTCTATCCGGAGTGTCTGTGTGTAACTTACAGAATTGCAGTGCAGCATTTTCTCTTAAACAGGTTGAGGCAGGGTGTTGCCTCCAAAAAACAAATCTCTTACAAGTGTAAGAGTACTTCCATTTCTTCCTTCCAGGGGATTCAGGTGTGACTCAGCTCCTTTCTAGAGGCACAGAAACAGCCAAAAGTAACAATATCTCTAGCAAAAGGCTAGCATCACAAATAAGAAGTCCTTGATATGAAAGAGGAGAAAGAGCATGGATGTGGTAACAGTCAACTTGCATCCACATTTTGGCTGTCTAGAAGATGCTATTTTAAAGGCCAAAGTAAGGATTACCACATTATCTGAGACATAAGAGTCTTTGAAGGACAGTTTCAACTTCGCCGACTGTTCCCTTAGGATGTCATATGCGCAGCAAATGGGAAGGGGTTTGCAATGGAACTGGAAGTGAGGCAGGCATAGAAACAGATCTGGGGGAAGTGGGGCATTGAAGTCAGTTACGCTTGTTTGTTTAAAGCAGTTTTTTAAAAAAATCTAGTATTGTGAAGGAAAAGTTAAGAAGAAAACCAAAAGTTAAGAAGGAAACCAAACCAATAAGAAGACAAAATAGAACATGGAAAAGAAAGCACATGATAAGGTGGAAGTTTTTGTGGTAAGTGGTGAATATAAGAGAACAGCCATCTGGGACCGGGAAAGGAGAAGACGAGCTATATGAAGGAAAAGAGAAATGGACAATAAAGTAAAAAGAAATGTTTCACACAACTTGCCAGCTTTCTCTGGGAAAAATGGCACATTCATTGCATAAAAATCCTGCGCAGGGGCTCCTGTGAGAGAGACCAAAATGACGTTGCACTTGTAATCTGGAAACTCTTCTAAACCCATCAAATCATGAGAATGAAAACTCTTTTTCAGAAATAGCAAATGAAGGCTTAATAAATAGGTCGGTGCTTAGAGTTAGACACCACTTAACCTCATGCGTTGCCTCCAGCACTCTGCTGAAGATGAGGACTGACCACAACATGTTACTCCCTGTTCCATTACTCTTTGGATTAGGCTGTGCTTTAAGTCTCAGCTCAGTTCATCTAAAGCATGAAGAAATTAGCCATGACCATTTTAGCACACAAATCAGGCAGCCATGAAGAATTGTCTTTGTCAGGTTCAATACTTTGCTGTGCATTTTCAGACTCGCATGATTTGAGCTCACTAAAGTGAAACCGCTGCTAGCGTAGTCTCTTCCTCAACTGCCTTTCCTTTGTTATGGAAGTAGGAAGTCCTGTCTTGCTCCACCCAGAAGTTGCTGATGGATTTCCTTCAACAAGCTGTGCTCTAATCACTACAGGATTCAGTAGCAGGAGACTACTTCAGAAGGTCGCTGGTTGACCATGTATCCTGGAGCATGCTACAGAAAAAGAGGAAACTACCCACCTTGCTAAGATTCTTTCATAGTCTTGGTAATAATAGAATCTATAAACAAAAAGGTTTTTTTATGAATATTAGTTTCTATTCTTGAAGGAGTTCATTTTCCAAGAGAAGAGAAGAAGAAAATAGGCAAGAATGGGATGTTAAGAGTATGAAACAAAATTGTATGCCATCTTAATTGAAAGTATTTTTCTAATACTCGTAAGCCTCCTATCTAAAATAAAATAAAAAAAGATTTTAAAAGTTAAATGAACGACTGTAATGCTAGTAGGGATAGAATAGTTTAAGGTGAAAAATATATATGGGATATATCAAAGTTCCAGTAAATTTAAAAGAAATAGGCAGGAAGGAAGGAAAATTATTGCATGAATCATACTCCCTTGGGTAACAGTGTCAGCAGACTTGAAATCATCATGTTGCATAGGACAAACAGATGAGCAAATTGATGAGTAACTGACAAAAACTTTTTTTTTCCCCTGAACACTGAACTAGCAAACAGTTCTTTTTATATAATAAAGATGTGAGGTAATCACATCTCACTGAAAGTCAGAGCTATAAAGAAGGATATAAAGGAGCAGATGGTATGGGCTAACAAATAGCTGCAGTAGCAGCCATGCTACTGCAAGAATGTTTTTTCATGGACCTATTTAATCATAGTGGATGAGTTTTGCCCTTATTACTTTAAAGCAGGTATTTATGGCATGGTTTAGCTCATTAGGTTCGTCTCAGTTCTTTATACCCTGTGGCTCAAATTTCTTAACTAGAAGGGTTTGAATTCAAGCTGGTCTCTTGCTGGGCCTAAATTCATTCCTGTTAGGCAGTGTGAGAGCCAACATATAAGCAGTTTGGATAGTAAAGAAGTATAGGCCATCGGCTGACAGTATGGACCAGTACTTTTTAAAACCATTTGATACTTTCTTTTGTTTGTATTAGTCTTAGTGTGATATCCCACACTAATTTTTTTTTAGTTCTCTCTTAGTTAGGCAGAGGGGTAATGTATCAACTGTATTTCACTTTGCAAGTTTATATTGATTGCACCTACCTTAAAGTGATGCCAGAAATTCCCTTCCTCAAGCAGCACTTCAGTTAACCTTGGAAACTGTCTGCAAAGAACTAGCAGTAAGTTATTAGAACAATATTATAATTCTAGTGTGAAAAAATAACCATATACAGAAATAATTTGCCACAGCATTGGTACAGATATCTATAAGGAAAGGATGGACACTGAGAAGATACAGAAGACAGTAGAAACCAGAGGGCAACCACTGGGAATATTCCCTTTTTTCTCTGACTTTTCTGAAAACTTAATATTTTCCTCTGACGTGAGATTTGCAGCTTGAAAATATTGATAAATGTTGCACTACAGCAAGATTTGAGGACATCTCATGTCTTTTAAACATTGCACATTATACAACCTATGAACTTTAGTTATGATTTCCCAAACTGTAGTGTGGGAACAGAAAATGAAAGGTTCCCAAATAGTGTGAGAACAGTTGTAGCCTAGCTGCAATATGATAGTACGCTCCTAGTGGTTGGGATGGAACTATAAATGGTAAAGTGTGAGGAAATAGAGAACAAATCTATGTGGCTAATATTCCAAATAATGGAAAAAAAAAATAAAGACAAATTGATTATAGGTAATAAAATTAGACTTGTTGGAGTGGGTACAGAGGAGGATCACAAAAATTATCAGGGTTGGAGCATCTCTACTGTGAAGAGACTGAGAGTTTGGGCTGTTCAGCCTGGAGAAGAGTAGGCTCTGGGGAGACTTTAGAGCAACCTTCCAGTACCTAAAGGGGGCTTACAGAAAAGATGGAGATAGACTATTTAACAGGGCTTGTTGTGATGGAGTAATGGTTTTAAATTAAAAGGGGGTCAATTCAGAACTGATATAAGGAAAAAATTTTTTACGATGAGGGTGATGAAACACTAGAACAGGTTGTCCAGAGAGCTGGTAGGTGCCCCTTCCCTGGAAATATTCAAGCTCAGGTTGGACAGGCTCTGAACAACCTGATCTAGTTGATGTTCCAACCCAAATGGTTCTATGATCTGACCTGCTTTACTTTGCAAACCTTTAAATTTCATATATCAGTACACAGAAAAGGCTATAATCCTCATTCTCAAAGGATATGACTATTAAAATAGCATCTGTTTCAACACTTCAATACCAAGATAATGTTTGCAATGTTTGTTTCTAAGACTGCAGTCTCAAGCGTACCTCATTTGCAACTATACCTTATGTCCTTTTTATAGCCTGTGGAATGTCTGAAATCCGGTCGCCCTCTCTAAAATGCACCATTTAAGCTATTTATTAAAATGTATTAAAAGCACAAAATAAAGAAATAATGATAAATAATGTCACAAAATACATTTGTGGTTGTAACTTTCTGATTTTCTATTAAAAAGGCTACTAGACAAATGCAATTAGACAAACACAGACTTCTATGACACAAAAGACAGAAGGGTAGCCTAACCCTCCTAATGAAGCAGGAATTGGAAGAGAGAAATTGTAAACCCTCTTTCATTTTAAATCTCCCTTTTTTAATTTGTGAAATATAAATTCTTAGTTCAAGGTTCTTAAATGAAACACCTGCAGAGATTCTATTTTTTAAGTACATCTGTGTAATCCAGTGCAATAATCACAATTCACATATCATTCTCAGCTGGGTCTCTTTGCTACCTCTGCTAGGTCGAGTGTTGATTTTGGTGATCTTAAAGGTCTTTTCCAACCTTAATGATTCTATGATTCTATGATAGTGGAGGAAACACACAAGCGTGTTAATTAACACCACGTGGGTGGCAAATGCTGAGCTCTGGGCTGCCACAGAAAAAAGTAGCAGAAGCCGTTTGGTGTCCACGAGATTGAATTTATGTTTCTCAGTAATTGCTTTCTCCACTTAAATTATTTTTTAATTTGATACTAGAAGACATTAAAAAAAAAAGACAAGTTCTTCCAGATTAAAATACTTCAGACATGTCTGAACTTTCAGCCCTTGATGTATTCAAGAATTTTTCTGTTTTCAAATAAGCAACGAACTCAAACCCTCAGAGATACTGACAGTTTTAATGTAAAAAAGTTCTATTTTCTTTGCTAAAAACTGGGAACTGAAGTATACTGCATGTTTACCAGATTCTGCATTTAAGATCTCCAGACATACTGTATATACTCAGGATATACACTGAGTCCTCATTTTTGTTCCTTCTAGAGACATTTCCTTCACACTTTATTTTCTGTGATAAATACTGATAAAGTGCTGTCTTATTTTGGATTTCTATTTTGACTACAGTTTGAAAAGTTAATTAGACTCTATCCCAGTGTAAGGAAGAATAGGAAACCCTATCAAGGATGCCAAGAAGATATCCATTTCTTACCCTCCCTTAAAGCAGGAGAATCATCCAGACAAATGAAAACTGACATCCGTGAATTTGACTCCTGATAGAATGCAACTTTGGAGTAAGAGGAATTGTGGGTTTTTCCTCATCCTCTGTTTATCCGCATTTTTACTTTAGGAAAGTGGTTGTAGGTTGGCCTTTGTGTAGGTGTTCTCACAGATGGGAACTCCACCTCCTTCCAGTGGCTGACAGTTCTGGTTCTACCTACAGGCTCCAAGCAAACTGAAGATGCAGTTTGCTTGAAGCTCGAACCTTCTCATTGAAGCAAAGCAAAAAGTCAAGTAAGCTTGCATACTGCTTTCCTTCTTGATTTTGAGACTGTCCCAGGAATTTATGCTCTGCCACCCTACTTTTCAGGAGTGGTTATCTTTTCCCCTTATTAGAGTTTGTGGCTGTCTACTTCATTTATAAATAAACTAGAAATCTGTTTCATGCTATGGAGTGGACACCACTTGCACTATACAATACCATCGTTATTCAACATTGAAATTCTGCTCATCTTTTTGCTATGTAGGTTGCGTTTCTTGGTTTTGCAAAATGGTAAATGTAATTGATTAATAAAGACAGAATATGATATTCCTGTACTAAGAGCTGGTAGGACAAATGAATAAAATAAAGGCTCTGCTGGATAAAAACAAGTCCATTCCAGTACTCTGTCTCTGACAGTGGCCAATAGCCCTTCCTTTGCGAAGCATGTCTCATCATGGCTAGGCTTTGCAAACGAAGATTTAGGGACGCTCTACCCACATTTGTTACAAACACACTGATGGCTAAAAAGGCCAATACAAGATAGACACGTCCGACTGCAAAAGGCACAGCAGAAGGACTCCTTAGGTGGTAAATTCTGCAAGACACAATTCTTTCTGCGTTGTAAAGCATGTAAAAACAAAACAAACAAACAAACAAACAAAATATTATACATTCCAGAGTCCCACCACACACCACCTGGTGAGTTTTGCTGTGAGATGTCCTGGTGCGAACAGTTATGTTAGGTAGTCTTTAATGTACTTTCTTTCCCCAAGATTTATTCTCGCATAGAAATGTTATCATTTCAATGAGTACCACATACCGCGAATTCAGCGGTATGTTCTTCTTGGGGCTAATCTTCAAGCATATTCAATCACCTTTTGTGAAATGCAGAAAATCCCTGGTTCACATTTTCCTTTTGGAGAATGAACTGAATCCACTGGATATTTATAGCCTAAGCCAACCTTGTGAAGGCCATGGATCAAGTCCAAACTTACTGAGTTTTTTAACTCATTAAAAATTTTAGTAGTCATAATGGTAATTTGATTGAAGTTCTTTAGCATTTTCCAAGCTTTTAATGACCTCAAGTCAACTCTGAAAGGAACGTGCATGAATAATGTGGGCTTAATACCATGTTCTAGAAAACTGGACTATCTGGTTCCTGTTTAAAACAATAGGTGGATGCCAATCTGACTTGCTGCCTCATATCTTGACAAAATCAATGTGAGTGAATAATGTATCTACTTTTTTGTCCTCTTAAGTGGAATGAGATTTTTTTTTTTTTTTTACGAAGTATATTGATTGGGACTGATGTTTTGGGGTTTTTTTGAGTGGGGTCGGGTTGGATTGTTTTTTTTAAGAACAAGCTTTTTTTTCAGTAAAAGTTTTGTTCATAAAAGTTTCTCAAGTCTAAGTTGAAACTGCTGATAATGAGGACCAGACAGAGTGAGATGGAGGGAACCTCCTGGTAACTCACAGCTCAAAGAATGGGACACTCATTTAGAAAGTGATATAAGTAGATTCACAGTCCTGACCTGGTTAAGACATGAGTTTGAGACTCACCACAGTGGAGTGCGCTTACCAGCAGCCTCTTCGTTCTTCTTGGGCTGCCCGTTCTTTCTATAACTGAGAGAGAGCTCAGTTATTAGACAGTGAGAAAACCTGGTTCAAAGCCTCACCTGATGTGACAAGGTGAACCTGCAGTTGGATCTCTCCAACCTGGGTGAACAGTCTGGGCATCAAAACATTCTGGAATGAGGGTCTCTATTGTATTTTGTCTTTACTGTGAATGTAAATAAAGGATGTATATTTTGGAAATGCTCTAAGGGACACTTGAATAAATCTAAACTGATTCTTTAAGTATCATACTGGAAATAGTTTTTTATTGGGATTGTTAAAGAAATGGAAAGAGAAATCACTGAAAAATATGCTTAAAAATTAGTAGCATTAGCTTAAATATTTATAATAAAACCAAGAAACCTTTGAAACAAGTTGTCAAAAGATATAGTAGCAACAATTCAGAGTTAAAACTCTATTATTTTTTTAAAATGTTGCTGTACAACTTCAGGGGAAAAAATAATGTGCTGCAAAATCTTAGGTATATGCATAATTTTTTAAATACTCTTAGTTCTTGCCTGGTTATAATTATTCATGTACATGGGAAATTGTAAGGTGATGAATTTCAATATGTACAGTAAAAATAACTTTTAACTACATGCATATGGCAAGGAAGGACTGTTGCTAATCTTTTTGTAACAGCTTAAATGATCATAATTCTTGCTTTTGTTGATAGCTTTTTCCTGCTTAACTGTTGAAAACATTTTCATACGGTATGGTGACCTTTCTCCAGGTTTACAGAATATTGTTTTCTTGTTTCAAGAGGGAAAATTTACATTAACTTTCATATATAGTAATTGACATTTATAGTCCATGTGGGATTGATTACTTTACCACATGAGAAAGCTGCAGCCTTAAAATATACAGAATATGAGACAATATCATCATGTTCCAACACATTATTTCCTCTGTACTATTAAACGGTCCACTGCTGGTCAGTTTCAATATTCTTGATACCTGAAGTTTTTACTATGAGAACATACATTATGTCTTAATGCACAGTCATTTCTGAATGTCCATCAACATTGTATGTATTGCTGTGTTGTTGTTTCACCTGTGTAAGTCTCACTGTGAAATTTTACCTGAAACTCTAGCAAAGACATTGACAGTAAAAGTACTATGAAAAATGAATTTTAAAGGTTTGTAATTTTGGTCTGAACAAGTATATGACATTTATGACAAATTCTGAGCTGCTTTTCCCAACCAAAATTATGTTTGAAATTAGCCAGATTATTTTTCTGGAAAACAAGAAAAGTTGAATTGGGATTTTTTGCAATATTTTGGCTCTTAGCATTGCACAAACTTTTGTTATTTCCAGAAGCATGAAAGTAAAGCTGTATAGCATGCATCAAAAATTGTAAAATCAAAACAAGAATACTTTTTTTTTTTTTAATTTTTAATGTGAGAACCTCCATTAGCATTACCTTAAAAGTTTTAATTTCCTTTATTATAAAAATTATGGCAATTCAGCTCACAACTTTTAGGTCAAAACTATACCTTAAATTCTGTTACAGTTTGAGGACAAAACCTGAAACAGACTTTAGCTGTGATTCTCAGGAGGAACATTCTTTAAGCAGTGAACGGAGCACCAGCCTCAATGAAGCATAAGATTTCCCCCATCTGTTCTCTGACTGTATATGCATTTCCCTTGTGAGCGTGTGTGTGTGTCCCAGTCTCCTTCCACCCCCAAAATTCTGACATTAAAATTGAAGTAGCCTTCATCTTAACAACAACTTCTAGCAATAACCAGTTTTATTTGTTCTTTGAAAATTGAAAGTAATCAGATAACAAAATTATAGAAAATAGTTAACTGAAGTTTCACATTGTCATGTTAGAAACACAAATATTTGAAATGTGATGACAGAGAAGGTCACAGCCACACTATTAAATACAGCACCATCGAAGGCAGAGTGAGAAAGACACTTGCTGCAGGATGCCCTCTAAGTGGGTGCAGCATAGAAGGAGGTGTCTTCAGGCCCTATCAGATACTACCCTTGCACTTCCTGCTAGCTGGGAGAAGCTGGACCCTCACAGTGTTTGGAAACCTGGTGGAGAGAAAGTGTTGGAAGAGTCCACAGAGGAAAAGGGTACTAAAATATCTCAGCACTGCCAATATGCCATTCATCCTTACTTAAGACAGCTGTAAAACTGACTGATGGGCTGCCTGAATAATATTTCTGTACAACTGTTTGTTCTTTACTTGTCATAAACTTTATTAAATCCTAAAGCTTTGATCTTGGACATGATTTTTCTTCCATTAACTTCAAAAATATCTCAGAAAGATTAGTAAGCATTGTTATCTTTTATACACAAAAAAATCACATACCAATTTTAAGGATGAACAGGTTCTGTTTAGGGTGAGAGAGAGAGAGGTGAGGAAGTTGCTTTTTGCAGTTACCAGAAAGTTGTTACTCCCCACCTGCAGGTGACCATTAGCATGGGAAGCAAAGGATCACTTACTCTTTTTTCTGAGTTAACTTTAAATCTGTCTTGGAGCAAAGAAACACACTACGCTACGTAATTAAATGAATTCCAAGTCACTGAAAACATATGTTACAAAGGTGCTAAACATGACTGCAAAAAAAGCTTCATCTGAGTTATATTTCTGGTTAGTCATGGTGGTAGGTTACTTACAACTGTAAGTATAAACATACATGATCAATTAAATATATATCTCTCACATTTGATATTTTCATATTGAGTATGCAAATGTTAAAGTTTAATAGACAATTAAAAGATGCATTTTAGATCTTGACTTCTAACTGCTTATTCTTTAAGAATTGGTAGAGTTAACAATGCTAATGTAATTTAATTTTATTTGCACAGTTATTGGAGAACCACTTTGCCATACTTAATTTCATTTCATGGAGAAATCTTGTTTACAATGGTCTCGATTTTTTCTTTCTTCTTTTTTTTGTTTTTAATAAAAAAAAAGCCATGATCCTTCTGGGACTCTGTGAAGTATACCTCCTCTTCTATTTTTATATGATCTTCAGGGAGCTTTAACCTCTACTACATATCACTGTCAGTTTTATATAAATACGTCTATTTTGATAACTTCAACATGTCATAATCTTTTAGAGAGAGAGACAGGAAAAGCAGCATGATCAGTATTATATGATATTCATTACATATCACTGATGTACATTTAACCTTTTTATTCCAGGGCATTATTCAAATAAGTCTGTGCCAGTTCTAGGAAACCTTTGCCTTCTGAGATATTTTGTTTTAATTATTCAAGACAACATTGCAATTCTACCAGTGAAATGTTTAATTTCTTCTCTCTCTCTCTCTCTCCCTCTTTTTTTTTTTTTTTTTTTTGTTATTGCACCCTATCTAACAGATGGTAGCTTGGATAAAAGTGGGTAAAATTGTTATTGATCAGATGTGCACTGGATTTCCTGAGTTTGCCGTTACATATTTCTAAAATTCCTGAGGCTAAAGAACTAAGAGGTAGGACAATTGCTCAAAAATAGCAAATGAGCCTTTCTGAAATGAAGCATTGAGTGAATACTAAAATTATATGTTTGTGAGTTGTTCATAAATCAAGATTTCTAATAGGATAAAATGAGTTTGTGGTAGATTCTGATTTGACATAATTAGTACTGATCCAGTGTCTGGATTTCTCTTTACTAAAAACACATTAAGATATGTGTATGTGTATTCCATTAGACACTAAAGATTCTACATTTATAAACAAGTACCCTGCTTTCTGTTGTTTTAAAGACATTACATTAATTTAATTTACTTGAAATCTTACATTTCTTCTGACTTAAGTACAGGGATTGGTCCTAAGAGCTCAAAGGAACCAAAAAAAAAAAAAGGAAAGAAGAGTATCTCAGTTAATATATCTCTTTTTCAGTGTTCAGATTCTTCTTCCAAAGAGTTAATGAAGCTACACACATCCTTTAACCCTGCTGAGAGTCACTGATCTGACCTGGCTAACCTGCAAGTTCACACAAAGGAGATAGCTGGACAACAGCTGTTTTATTAACAGCAGAGGTATTTACCTTTTATAATGTTTCCTATCTGTGTAATTTTGTATTTTTACCTGTTAGCTCCTGGTAGTATAAAATAAAAAGTTATAATTTTCTTACTATTTCCCTGTCAAACTTTTTCTGTTCTTCTAGAAATCCTCTACTCCTGTCCTTTTAAAGAATCTATTACTCTACTGCTATTGGGCTAAGCATGCTATTACTTCTTATATTGATTATTTTATTCCTATATAGAGTATAATATTGGAACGAAAAAAAAAGATTCTAGAATCTGAAACTCATAGTGATCCTGTAGGAAAGCAAAAATTCCCTTCTAACTTCACTAAAAAGGGGGGGGGGGAATCTTTTGGGTTTGCCTCTGTTGGTTCAGGGGTTTTTTTATTCAATGTATCTGTGTCTCTTCATGAGCAATTCTATTTCAGTTTTTTGAGAGTGAATTGTCATGTCATATCTTACTGATTCAAACAACATATCTCAATGTAATTGCAATCATAATTTCTTCTTTCTATTTTATTGAAGCTGACCTCAAATTCTTTGGGAATTATTTTTGGATAATAGTGAAATTGTGCAAGTTACTGAAATAATCACAGAATTTCATTGAAACGTCCTTGCTGAAGCCAGAGAGTACACGGAAGCTGCTTCTGTAGCACCTTTGCTATGCCATGGTGGGGACGGAGCATTTTCCATCAGTTAATCAGTTCAGACTTGCCGGTATTCGTGTAGGCTGTAGAAAATGGACACTGGAACAAACTCCTCTCTCAGTGGTGTCCAGATTTTCTTGAAAAGGCAAGTACCTGATTGGAACCTGGATGGAACCTTGCATATATCTTGAACCTTGCACACAATCAGATACCAAGACCTAGAATTAAACACAGCAACCTAATGGATCTAGTGAGCTGTTTCAGAATTATGCTTTTGCTATGAAGCAACTTGTTCATCTTCCCAAAATAACTGTGCAGAGATAATGATTTGAGGATGCATAAAAGAAGAGACAGAACTGTTTCATTGAAGGTAATCTGGTCTTATTGACCTTGTGGCAGTGTTTCCCCTGGCTTTAGTGGATCTACACTTCTACTTACTGCATTTACTAGAGCTACAAAATGTGCAATAAGGTTTCAACAATTCTCACAATATAGTGGGGATCAGCTAAAGGTTTGTAATTATGCAGATTTTCTGAGTGAAAGCAAAATGTGCCAAGTGGGAAGAGTATGAACCGTATAGGCAAACTAGGCTAATTCAAGCTAATTTATTTCACGGCATTATCAGCAATACCATATAGAAAACAGGATCTAATACAGGCAACCTTTCTCTTCTTGTGTAGAATTAGAGCATGAAACAACACATGCAAGTTGCAAACACATTCTGCTTGTACCTTGGATCATCCTGAGAGAGGTGTTGTTTTGGAGGCATGGGAATTTTAAAGAAAACTCTATTCAGACATGACCAGTACAGTAAATGAATGAACCATTAATATTGTTGCAATCTATGCCTAACAAAATCATTTCCTGTAGCAACTGGAGTCACTAGAAGGTAATCAAATCACTCTTTCAGGTGGTAAATCTGTGGAAGTATCACCTCGACTGAGGTGCAGGGGATAACATGCCATAGTCACTTCTGGCTAACAAAGGTGGAAAAGCAGAGAGGCCACAATGTGTACTGAGAGACAGCCCCTATCAGGAGATGCTGACACACTTACTTTGAAAAAAAAAGTGAACAGCTGGTGGACTGGAATTATTGAGTGTCGATATAGCTGCAAACTCTGGCTTATAGTTTACATGTTGATGTCTTTTTTTTCTTCATAAATTTTAACTCTAAGGTTTTTCACTTCAGAAAATCTGGCTGATCATGAGTTAACCATGACACTGTCCCTGAGCAAAAGAAAAGATGTTTGACTCAGTGAATTCAGGCTCAGATAGACTATGAAGTACATTTCAAAGAAATTTTGGAGTTTGAAAGCAGATTGTTCTACAGACAATTCCTCACAGATTATTTGTTAGAAGTGAATTTACTGATATTTTTCCCATCTGTTGTTGCTTATCTCTCAGACAGGATGGTTGGTTGCAGAAGAAAGGTGGAAGGTAGGAATTTGAACTATTTTCTACAAGGAAAACTTTGCCAGATTATTTTCAACTGATTCTAGCAAACCCCAGGGACACTGACTTGGGTGAGACGACTCATGTGTGATTCAGTATGTTGTTCCAAGAATGTAGTGTCAATCCCCTGCTGGACACAGCCAAGTGGGTGAACAGTGAAGTCATTAAAAAGGGAAAGAGCCTTGGATAATAATAAAAAAAAGGCTCAGGTGAGTTCAAAAGAGTTGTATCCTTCGTTGGTGTAGATTTTCACACTATGGCACACAGAGGCTTCCTAGGATGAGCAGCTGAAGAATAAAGTCTTAGTGAAAAATGAAACCTTAGTGGCAACATCTATCGTACTATGTGAGCTGAGAATAGCAGTTTCTGAAACCATTAAAAAATAACTGCATGCCAGGACACTTTGGTAGAAGAAATGGTGTGATAAGACTGTGCCCCCCCCATGGCTTCCCCTCATCCTGCCCATAGTCCAGGGCTCTATGTCTGCCCCAGAGAACATCAGCCCCTGCCCGAGCAATGTTGTTTCATTGTGCAAGATATTCAAGAAATGTACCCATCCTGCCTTCAGCTAATAAACATACCTGTTTGAGTGTTTAACAAGCACACCAGGCAAAAAAATACTAGCTTATTAATTTCGCAACAATGGATACTGATATTTATGAAGTAGACAAATTATTGCTTTTTTTCATCTTTAATATGCATGTCCTGTCTTAAATTTAGATAAAATTACTGCATGTCATATAGTTCAACCTGCTACTCAAAGCAGGGTTAGATGAAAATTGGATCCATCTGTGCTGGACCTTGTCTAGCCGAGTTTTGAAAGTCTCTAAGATTGGAGATTTCACAATCATTTTGATGATCTTATTTCAGCGTTTAACTCTCTCATTGTAAGATTTCTTTTTTTAAAGTAATGCATTTTCAAAATGTAATGATTTCAAAAGGTAATGAAAAAGAAAACTGGAAAAAACGGGAAAAATTATTAATTAAAACAAGTACTTCAATTAAAACCAAACAAACACAAAAATAATAAACAAACCAAATGCTCAAATGAAATGTTCTGGATCATTCTAGCAGGTATTTTATTCAATTGCAAAAAAAATTTTATGTTTTTTTGCTATAAGAAAAAAAATATTTAGCCAAAATTAAAAACCAGTTATTCATGCAATCATCTAGACTATTTTGATGCTACTTATATATTACTCAAAGAAAAACTGTGTTGCCTTCTGTGTCCAAGAGTGTAAATGTTCTGGGTTGATTAAGAATTTTTTTTTTTTTGTTAATATTTTAACTTTGTACTTCAGACTTAAAGAATTGCTTAGTAGTCAGCAGAAGCAGGATCATTTTGTCATATTCACTTTACAGTTGTAAGAAACAGTATTAGTAAATCAGAGAATTGGAAGACTTGGAAATAAGTGTCAAGAAAACTGCAGACGATGTTCAATAAGGGAAGGACTGCACATATGTTGAAAGACTAACAGAATGCAAAATGATCTTGACAAACTGGAAAAAATAGTCTTAAAAGACTGTGATATTTAACAAAGTAAAATGGAAGAATCACTCCAACAATCTACTTCAGTAGTACAGAATGGAGAATTGAAAAGCTATCAGAAGTGAAATATTTCGGGATTATAATGGCCAATGAAAAGAATTTTAACACAGTGGTATTGTGCTCCAGAGCTAGAGGTGAAAAGCCTGTAGCATATGAAGAGGGTCATAGTCTACATAACATAAAATCTTCCCTCCTCTTAAAACTCAGTTGAAGTGGTGTGCAAGTTTGAAGCTCTGCTCTTCATGAAAGATGTGGAGTAGTTGCTGAGTGGAAAAAAGAGAATTCTGAGACAAGACATGGATCTCTTCAGAAAGGGTACTGATGAGAGGAAGTGAGCAAGCTTTTTTCCTCCTTGGAACTTAGTCTTAGAACACACTTTAATTACAATACCTTCTAGGTTAGGCCTAGCAAAAAAATATTACCTAAAATCTTACCTTCCTGGAAAGTGATGCTATTACGGCAAGTCTTACCAGATGACTTATTAGAATCTGTAATATCTCTTCATCATTATAAACGGCATTTTGTTATTTTAATTTCTGAAATAAAATCTGTTTTCAGAGTCTGCTAATTTGTGTCAAGATACCATTTCACTCTTAAGTGGCTGTGAGTACTTTGATTACTCTATTTTTATTAACAATATGCTATGTGAGACTGTAAGTTAACATATACTGTCTACTCTATACAAAACAATATAATTTTTCGAACTTTGTGATAAAAAAGGATGAAAATATCCCTTTAAAACTCCCAGTTTGAAATGTTACTTGTTTTCAGCTTCAAGATGCAGACTTACAATACTTCCACTCTTTTTGAAATTCAGAATACATTGTAATGTGTTTATATTTGATTACATACATGCATATGTGTGGATGTAGAGTTCAGAGAAGTATGTAAGCCACAAGTAACTTCTGAAAACCATAACTATTTCTAATGCTGACCACAACAATGACTAGCTTAAACCTGTGTGCCTAAGAAAGGTATTGACACATCTACCTACTGTACACATATTTTGGAAGATCTAGCAAATATTGATGCAGTGAAAAATGAGGTATAAATGACAGTGGGAACTGCAAGAAAGGATCAGCTACCTTCTAGAGATTTCTGAAGGTTTGTCATAAGAAGAGTCTTGCAATCTATCCTTGAAGGCTGCCTCTCTTTCACTGGAGCTGTTGTGTGCCATATCTAAACAGTGAGTCAGTGGCATGAGTTTAGTGGAATACTCCTCTTGGATATTATTACTAAAATCATATAGCTTCTTTACTGGGGCATGAGTCATCACACTCACAGACTGTGGCATTATACAAAGTTCTCATTGCTTATTCTTTAACCCCATTGAGTGAAGTTGTGACCCGATTGTAATGTTTTGTTAGAGGACCATACTATACTGTAAGGATTCCGAAGCAAAAAATAGAAGAAGACACGACGTAACCTCCCTGTGTAAATTAGTAAAAAAGTTTCTGAAGTGCATCTGCCTCCTAAAACAAAAGTATAATATTCATTGCCAATATGACATCAGCAGTGTTGGAAACATATGCTTCCAAACAATAGAAAAGGGAAAAAGAAAACAATTCTTTCCATCCCTACCCGATCTCATAGGAAGACTGAAAATCAACACCGTCACTGAGAGTATGCAGGGTTGCTAACAAGTCCGCCAAGAAACTACTCAGTCAACAGTATAAGAACACTTCCCTCTTACTAGTGACATTTACAACAAATCCATGAATTCAGAGGAAAACAGTTATGCGAAAATTATTTTCCATAGCATCCCAAAAAACACCTAGTCCACAGAAGGCAGGAAGTAGAGTTGTAGCTGACAGACCTCTTAACTGCTAAGTGATCAATTTTAAATCATCTTCTCACTCAAGGGAAAGCATTATTAAACTGTTGCAATAACAAAACCTATGTGGCCCGTATTAATTGACATCTCAAATTAATTGAATTAAACCCACCCAGAGCATATAAAACTGACTTATTCTGTACAGAAACTTATTGTTATGAAAGACATTGCAGTTACATCAGCAACCTTTAGTTTTGACCTTATGTACACTGGATATATCCAAAATAAGTAGTAATAGTTGCTATAGAAATTATAAAATAGAGTAGATTAGGTAAATAGGATACATATCTTGTACTCCCTATATAAGAGACAATAGATACAGCTCTTCTTCCCTGTTCTTAGCTGTAATCTGTTAGTGAGGATACCATGAGTGTGAAATATGATCAGTTAAAAAACCTTAGATAAAAGTAGCTAGAGCCTGATCGACATAAATTTCTTTTCCTGGAGAAGAGAGAAAACTTACTAATTTATAGAAAGTGAAAAAGACAATACCAAAAGTGCTATCAAATGTAACAAGAAAATGAACTGGAAATAGACAAGAGATTGTTTTTTCCATAATCTTTTTCCACTTATAGTCATTTCACAGATTTTTTGGAGGTTCTTTGTTTTGGGGTTTTTTTAGTAGCAGCAGGAGATAATGTCACTGGTGCTCAACTGTTCACCCATGAATAAAAACATGTTGCTTTTGATAAAAATATTACATGCTGCACCTGGAAGAACTTGCTGACAAATGAGGTTGTCATCCCCCTCCTTCTCCACCCTTGTTTCCTTCACATGAAACTGGGTGATTCCTGGATAGCACTCTACAGTCCATCAGTTAAAGCTCTCCTTTACTTCCCCACTCTCTGGGTGGGATTATATACCCTCCAATGCCCTCTGTAACAATATGGGAGTTGGGCTCACTAATTATTTATATTTGTGGGACTCCTACACTGCTTAAATGGTTTGTTTACTGGAATTTTATATTGCAGCTTACAAAGAAAATCATTCTTGCTCTGGTTTTGCGGAAGAATTAGCGTTTAACGTCAGTGGCCTAAACTCACTTGTGAACAGTGAATCATTGCTCTTATTACAGGAATAGACTTATTTTAATGTGATCATAACAATTTCCAGTTTATTAATTACTCATTCACTTCAAAATGTAATGGTAATATACAATTTGTTTTAGATAAGAAAGAAAAGTCTTTGAGGAAATGCAATGATGTAAAATCAATCTCAAGTCTATTTTCCCTCTAAGCTACATCAGGGCAATCAACTGAAACTATTTCATCAGGGACCTACTTTCAATAAAGAGTATCAATAAAGAATGTTTATAGACACTTTATATACCCATAAAAATTGCAATATGAATATAGGCAGCAATACTGTTGAATCTTACACCTATCGGGAGACTACACAGTAACTTTTGGGATAAAAGTGCTAGCTTGCAAATGATAAAGCATCTCAAAAACAGATATTTTGGCTAAGATACTCCATAAACATATTCACACCTTGTTTCTTTTCATCAAGTGCCAAGTGAGGTGCAGAACTCGACACAGAGATGCTGCACACTTGGTATAGCCAAGTATAAACAGTTCTAAGGATAAAACAGATCCACCAGTCAGATGTCTGTCTGCCAGCAGTGCCCTGGCTGCTCCTGGGGCATCCAGCCCAGTGACTGGGTCCTTTGGGACTGCAGGCCACTATGGGTCTACACTGATTCCTGCTTTCACAGCTGTGCCACGGCCCAGTGTTTGGATGACATCAGAATACCTGTTTTACCTCCAAGGAATCCACAAATGAAGTCTGACCCTGATGAAATCAAAGGGATATTTTGCCTTTAACATCACTGAGCTCATTATTTGATTTTTTTTTCACTCAGATTTATACCCATACTTAAGCACAAGCCCTAGCTGAGTTTTTCAGCTCATTTATTGTGAAATACATTCTCATAGAGGTCTAAGCACAATATCAACCATAAAGCATGCTGTTTCTGTACCTTTTTATACAACCATACGTTATATGGGATTTGCTGCTGCTATCTGTCATTTGGGTCAAAACGTTTTTTTTTTTACTTTCATTTTTATGAGACTCAGAAGTGTCTGTTTTGTTTATTGTAATAACCACAGCACCCTTGGTGAATAGCAAAGAAATGAAGAATATTTGTAACCAAAATTTTGTCTTCATTCTAAAGTTCATTTTATCCCCTCTCTTATCTACTCTATTCTCCATATTATCTTTTATTCAATCAAACTTTATTTAACCTGCTGTTGTGAGCAAGTGCTAAGTTTTACATTTGGCAAGCGTTAGGACTTTGGAAGACGAGCACAGCTGGAGTGGATATAATGAAACAGCATTCTTCCGTACCAAAGTGATCTTGATGCATATAGAAAAAAAAAAAAAAAGACACAACAATATGGTGTATATTTATACCACTTTAATGAGGCTCTATTCAAAATCCAGCTGTGAAAACGTGATTAATCTATATACTAGGGCTTCCAGTACTAGAAAGAAAATCCTTCACAGTAAAGACTGACTTCCACACGTTACAGATTGTATCTTGTCACTTAATCATTTCATGGAGACCGTTCACATGCGTGTAAGCACACTTTGGAGTTTGAATATGTTACATGGAAAGCATAGCAGTTACTAGTAAGCAACACTTTATCAGTAGGAAGCTGAGCATCCACATAATTCTCGTTCTTGAAATTATCTATTTATTTGTTTATTTTTCATTCATCTTCATTTTCCTACCTTTATTCCTTTTTTTTTCATTATTTTTTTTCTCAACAGAAAACCTTTAAAGCTAATACTGAATTACTTCTGTAGGTGGTGCCAGAGATGTTTTGATGGTTTTGCTTGCTTAGATTTAACTGTGTCTTTATGTGCAAAATTTGGCTTGATACCATACATTATGTTTTTGAATGTCTCCTTGCAATCTCTGTTTTTCTATCAGAGGATAAAAGCAACTGTTATGCAATCTGGAAACCAGTGGATTGTCATTCACATCCTGTGCACTTTACTGGTATAGTGAATTTACCAGTAAATTCTGGTAAATTTTTTATACTTTACTGGTATAGTGAGGACCCTTCTAAATCTTTAAGCAACAGCATGCAATGTCTTAAATAAGCTTCTAACATCTAGGTCATCCAAATTTTGGTTTTGTATCAAAGGTAGAGACTTCATTATGAATACCACAATGTTACTCATTTTATAGATTGTTTTGTTTTGGTTTGTTTGTTTGGTGTTTGTTTTCAGTTTTGTGGTTTTGCCTTTCCTCAGATTCGCATAACAAGAGACTGAAGTGTCAGGGTACAATGCCTAGAGGACAAGAACAGATATGGACTGTACAATCTGTAGAGTGTATTATTATTTATTCTAGCAGATTTGTCTGGTACTCCAGACACTGAGCTAGAAGAGGAACAAAGGATAAGGTAGTGCCATCACATTATTGGTGGGCAACAGGAGCCATAGGAAGCTGAAAGGAGCCACAAGAATCTACGAAGGGGGAGAAACCAATGTCCCATGTATTAAAAATGACGCATCTAATGGAGCTGTCCACCTCATAATACAAACCTGCACTGAAGTGAGAGGCCTGAGCTTCTTAAGCATAGAGGACTTAGTTGTGCTTTTCATGATCCAGTAACATTATTTTCTAAGTAGTTTCACAGCTTCTAGAGCAGGTGTGGATTGTACCTCCTTTTTTCACTCATATCCCCATGGAATAGTCTATTACTTGATGACTAAGGTCTTCTGTGAAAGAAGAGATGTTGATGTGCCCTCATTGGCTTATATATCCAACTCCCACTCCAGGCACCTTTTTTATTTTGTAGGATTGGTGCCCAAGTTTCCTTTTAATGAAAAGGAATTATATTAATTTCTTACTTCACAGAGTCATTGTGAGATTAACATATTACATACTAAGACATGAAAAAATTTAGTCTTATTTAAGGAAGTTCATGTAAGTTTTCTAGATACACAAGAGTTAGGAAATGTATAATAGACCTGGAAAAGTAAAGTACGCAAAGAGAGAAGACACGAGTTCCTTTCATCCAAAATAGGAAAGAAAAGGGGACTGGGGAATAATTCCATACATGAAGGAAGCATGTATTTCTCTCCATGGGAAAGCAGCTTATAATTAGAGTTTTCCAATTTCCTTTTGATGTAGGAAGATTGAAATGTTTAGATCATGGTTTCCTCCACACATTTGCATTGAAATATCCTCATTCCCCCAGAACATGTCAACAGTGACAAAGCTAGATGCTAAGAAGCTTTTTCATCAGGGGATGCCTTCTCTCTCTAAATACAAGAATGAAGACTGAGGTAGCATTTTCCATGGATGCTTGTTGCAATTTATTTTAATATTTCATCATTCACCTGGATATGTATTTGACTGTGTTGACTATGGGGACAGTCAAGGAACACACCAGGCTCTGGAATTTTATACATTTATTGCCTCTAATGGGGTGATGAGATGGGAATAAATAATAAATAACCACAGCAATGCTAAAGATAGACTAGCAAACTGACTGCTTCACAATGGAGCTTTGTCGCCCAGAGC
>NW_020884883.1:3255696-3309928 GCF_003945725.1 Corapipo altera | reverse complement strand
AGCCTGATTGACAGTATGATATAGAAGTGGGAATGAGCAGCCTGAAAATGAAAGCTAGCTGTAAAAGACATTTTCTAACAGCCTATCTTATCTTGTCTGAAAGACTAAAACGTTTCCTGCATTCAAACTGCATGATTCTTTAACAGAACAGAGGTAGAAATATGTCAAAACCCAGACTTGAAATAAGAGGATTCATTTATAGATACAGTGTATTGAATTTTGATAATGAAAAGTCAGTGCATCGAGTTTCTATCTTCAAGGAAAACCAAAAAATAATAAAAAAAAGAAAATAAAAAAATAATGATTGACATTAAGATTACCAATAAGTTAACTTTTATTTAGTAACTTCTATTATATTAGTAAGTTACTTGGTATTCATCATCAAGGCAGCTGGAGACACAAACAGATTAAATACAAAGCTTAACACAGGCTAACTAATAGCTGACTTCCTCCTGTCCAGACTAACCATCAGTATGAACACCCTGTTGGCAACTCCGTGATGGAAAAGATGAGCTTCCTCGAGTTTATCTGTACTATTTTAGTTCCTTCAGACAATGGCAGATGGAAACATTGCGGGACAGCATCCTGTAAGACACTGAAAAATGGGAGGCTGTTTACTTAGTGTCTGCAAGTCTAAGAGGATATCAAATTCCACAGCATGCCAAAATGAAGTTTGGCTCTGAGAATAAGCTGACAATGCTAGGGATTTTTAAAAATCAGGTCCCTGAATATTATTAGAACAAACTTTGGGTGTATAAAGCAGACCAAGAACAAGTCAGTCAAAGAATATCCTCTCAGCTTTGGAAATCTGTATAATGTGTTCATCACTACTCAAGTATGGCAGCTGGCTCTCCTGTTCAAGAACCAAGTCCCACAGCTGGCTTTCTGGATGTCCCTCATGGCAATTCTGCTGGGTGTTTTTGTTTTTTACTTTGTTTGTTTGTTTTCAGATTAACAGGACGTATGCCTCTCCTGATTTGTCCAGCTAGTTGAAGTTTTTTACTTCTCCCTGATATAGTGGATGGATTTTCCCTGCTAAACCATGCAGTCAATGCATAGGAATTTAATTTTGGTTCAGGATCTTGTAAGGTAAAAAAGAATGTTATTTTTAGTAACAATTAAGACATCTGCAGCTATAGTTGGACCGAGAGTGAAAAGCTGTGACTAGTGAATGCAATAAAATGTAATGGTTCGTTAAAATAAAAGCAACATTGCAAAGATCTCAGGAGCATAAAATGATGTTAATATTTTCACACTCTTTTTGGGTGGAAATTGTTTAAAATTATCATTTGAAATCAGTAAAAGAAATCTCAATTCAAAACTTCAAAACTTTTAGTAATCTGCAACACTCATGATGTTGGAGAAAATTGCAAAAGACTGGAAGCTGTTTAAGATAGGGACTGTCTTTCCGTTGTTCATTCATGCTATGTTTGTGTGTTCATAAATGAAGAATTCACACAAAACTGGCAAATGCTGCATAAATGCTGTCTAGAACAACAGAGTAGTAACTCTTGGATTTTAAGCATATCCAATTAACAGTAATGACAATAATCAGTAAAGGCAGATATCATCATCTGCATCAGTCCTCAATCCTAAATGTTTATTTGACTGTACATACAGATGAATTTCTCTTACTCATAAGTTACATCAAATTCCTGCTATAGGAGGAATTGTTATTGGTCACTACAAACAACTACCTAGGCCTATATTCTGTATCAAACAGTAGCCATACCCTGCATTCAAAAAAAGGTGAACTTTGGACTTACACAGTGGTATAATGATAGTCCTTCTTTTAAGCTTTTTACCCTAATAATTGCCATAATTTTGTTTGCTTTCTTTGATTGCTGCTGAGTGCTGGAATACTCAGTTATTAGTCATATTGTAAAATCTTACTCCTGCTTGGTAACAGTCAGCTCTGAGCCCACCATTTTGCAGGTGAATTTTGACTGGTTATTTCTTCCTAAGTGCATCACTTGACAACTACCTGTGTTTTTGACAAATCACTCAATCTCAGATTACGTTGCATCCAGCTCTTGCCTTTAGTGCAGTCGATACCTGTGTAGCCATCAGAAAACCTGATATCACTGTTCACTCATTTTACCTGACCATCTATTGAGCAAAAGCCTTCAGTTGTGACCTCTTTGTTTTGAGAGCTGCTGCGTTCTCTTCATCTACTTCCCTATTTGGGGCTTCATCTATGCCACGTCTATGTGCTCTCTTTGGGGAGGGGCTTTAACAAAAAGTAGGTGGAAATTCAAGGAAACTATATCAGCTGTAGCATTCTTATCCATATATTTCCTAGCTTTTCAAAGATTCCAAGGTATGTGTACACTTCCTCCTTGCAAACCTTCTGTGGATTTGTCCCATGCAGATCATAGGTTTTCAAGCATCCACAAATATTATTTTGCATCATAACTTGTGGTGAACTGCCTAAAGCAAACCCCAGGACTACAGGCTTGCAGCTCCCTAGATGATTTAAGAACTGTTTCAAAAAACTGGCATCACACTATCCAACCACAAAATCTCTGATAACAAGGCATTTGAAAAACAAGTAGTTATGCATCACTGTCAGTAATGCCGGCAATTTTTTTTCCTTGAATTCTTTCAGAAAGTTTAGCTGAATAAAACCTGGTACTGGTGATTTTATTTTATAATTTATTTTGTTGCATGACCATTAAATTGCTTCAATTTCACATATCCTTTCAGAAAGCCTAGGAAGAAGTGCTGCATCATGGGATTCTCTATACTTTTTTTCCACAGCTAACAGCAATGCAAACAGGATTTATTTAACTTCTTTGAAACAAGCCTCTCTAAATATTAATTCTACACCATGATCACTGTCTTAGAAGACTGGCAGACACATTGTTCCTGGTATATCAGAAGTAAGACCTATTGCCAGTTTTAGTTGTTTGTAACATTTGCTCAAGCATTCCTTCACCTGTCTTACCATGTTTTTACATTTAAATATGTTTAATACATCATTTGGGTGTGAACTCAGCTTTTTAAAGAACACCTACTTCTTTCTAACTTCCTTTACTCTGTTGTCTAGCTCTGCTGTCTTCTCACTTTCTCTCACGCCTTTCATGACAGGTGGTGGGTGCTGGCCTTGAATATCCCATATGGTGTCCTTAAGTAGCTTCCACACCACCTGGTACAACTTCCTTCTCTTCACTGACCTTTTTTAGGTTCTTTTTAGTAAATATCTTTATTTTTGTGTAGTGTTCCTTCTTGAAGAGTATCACAACTGTTGTGGATTGTTGTTTCCTGCTGTTGTTGTTTCAGCAGCATGCTGAATGCAAAGGTTGCTGTTGTGATGTGCCTCTTGTGAACTAAATGCTACACTGGATGAAGTCAAGAGTCTCCATTCCTCTCACAGCCCCACCAACCAACTTTTCACAACATCCTGATGTGGCAGTAAGGGAGAAACTGAAGATCCCATTATTACTCTGTGATGCTTCTCTGATTTTTCAGCACTGAGTATTCACAATTCCAGCTGGATACATGATGAAACAGACTCTAAGCTTGCTTTGCTTCTTGTACACTCAGTCCACACACACATTAATCTAAGGCATCCAGGAGATATTTGAAACTATTTCAATTAATAAATTAATTTCAGCAATAAGATTTTGGACCTCTTGTCACTTTATACAGAAAATTATACTTGATGAAGCCCCCAATCTTTCTTAAATAGCAACATTTCTGATAAAAACTCTGTACCACTTAATGATTAAATTTTTAAACAAAAGTAAATATTTTGACCTTTTAGTGATCCTTCATTATTTTTTAATTTCAAGCTCACTGTCTTCATTCCTTTTGGCATTTTAGGGGTGATGTGCAAACTATCAGTCAGTCCTCATTATACAGTCACTTCTTAAATGGGCTCAGCTGTGCTCCCCAAAATCACTGAGAATTATTATATTGACTCAGTGAGGAAACTAAAATAAAATCACAGAGCCGAACATATCCACAGACATGAAGGAACAGAGATCCAATGACAATGAGTAACTGTTTTGAAGGCTACTAAATCACCAATGCTCAAGAATCTTAAAGCAGCCACAAAGACTAACTGCTACTAAATACAGAAATCTTCTTAGTCTCTGGCTAAATAAGATTATGTCTTTGCATTTGAACAGAAAGTACCACCATGAATGGGAGGGGGAGAGTTATAACATTTATATTAAAAAACTGGAAACTTTTTAAACATTCGATATCACATTTCCACTTAAAAAATCTGGTTTTTGTTTTAACTTTGCAGGACACAAACACACATGCAGAGTTTTCTTTAAAGCCTTTTTTTCCCAGAAATGGTTTTCAACCAATGAATAACAACAGAAATGATAAGAAACATTGCAATCTCAAAATTCTGTGCAGCATTTAAAATGTTCTTTCCAAATATACCAGATAAAACAGCACAAAATATAAGAAGTTATTTAGACCACGGGACCACAGACTGGAAAATAGGAAATACTGGAAAACAGTTATCTACTGGAAAACAGATATCTAATTTTCCCTGGTGATAAAACAGCATGAAAGAGTAGATCTAAACTAAAGTACAATCTTTTGCACAAAAGAGCTATCTAAAAACACAGAGACATTGACATAGTAATATGAAGATACTCAACAACCCCTCAGCCCCACTTAATGAATTTCAGTCATCAAACATTTAAATATGGTACCTCAATTCTATTTTTGCAATATTTTACATTTCTTAACTTTTTACAAAGCATCGAATAAACAATTATATTTAACCCCATATATGAAAGAGTTGCCACAACTTCAATTTATTAAATGGTTCTTCCAGTAAATCCTATTTCAAAAAACTTTGGAAAAGTAAAGTCTGAAAGAATGCAAACCTTCCAAGTGTTTTACTTTAAACTATTTCCCTCATCCATTTATCTTTGGATCTTAAACTAGTAATTACATAGTTTCCAAGCAGCTTTGTAAAAGCTGGGATGTTTTAGGGCATGGATTCAGTTTACTTTTATTAATCACATTCTAAATTAATTATGTTTTAAAGCAGTAAGTAATTTCTTAATGACCAAGTTCTCTGTGTAAAATTAATCATATATATAAAGATGCAGGCAGGTAGGCTGGGAAAATGAGCAACACCATAGGGAAGATCCTGAACTGGTAATCTGTCAGTTTGTAACAGATGTGAACTTGGTGCCACGGAGCCTTCCCAGGGATGCAGGTTTGTTCCTGACTGCACGCTGCGCTGCAGTGGGCTCTGACCTGCGCAGAGCTTTGAGGTCAGGCTGCGCAGACTTTTGCTTCTAGAGTGAACACTCCAAACCAGCCTTTTACAAGGAAAGCTGGGTTTTATTAGAACAGACGCTAGAACAGTTGATTTTTTTGAGGGGGAGAAAACTCAAAATGAGGAAAATCAAAACAAAACAATAGGCACAAAATCATATCTCCAGTTTATTTGATGCTTTGTAAAAAGTTAAGAAATGTAAAATATTGCAAAAATAGAATTGAGGTGTCATATTTAAATGTTTGATAACTGAAATTCATTAATTGGAGCTGAGGGGTTGTTGAGTATCTTCATATTACTATGTCAATGTCTGTGTATTTTTAGATAGCTCTTTTGTGCAAAAGATTGTACTTGCATCTTCATAAATCAATCCTCTTTTCAGCATATCAGATATTTCCAGAGTTACAGAAAAGTCTGCAGTGTTGTCTGGGTCTCTAGGGAAAGTCCCTCTGAAGCCTGGGGTCCTGCTGTTCTCAGCACATCTGAGGACATCAGATCTCTGCTTTACATAGGGCCTGTTCCTTTGCCATCATTCCCCCACAACCTTTTTTTTTTTTCCCTCACATTCTAGAAAGTTACTCTATCTCAGCAAGAGTTTCCTCATCTCCTGAGGGCTCTGTTCTGGCTTCTCCACCAAACAGCTACAGATTTCCAAAGAATGAAACATGATATATGACATAAACACATGATTATTCATAATAAAAAACTGGAAAAAAATCCCACAAAACCCAGCTGATATCATCTGTTACAAAAATAAATGTTTGGAAAGTGATTGAAATAATTTTGTCACATGTTCTCAACAAGAAATCATGTAGTATGCATATTCTATTTTCCTAGGTATTGACCCCACTGTACATCATCTTCACACTATTAGACCACTTATTTCTAGGCTTAGTAAAATGTTACTGGGATAACATGGATCACCCTCTATCACTTCCAGGATTTCTTGTGCTGCTTCCCAAAAGTAAAGCACTTAAAATGGCAATGGGAGCACAATGACTTGTCTGTTCAGCTTAGTAAAGCATCGAGGTGTTTTTAGTTCCCATTTAAGTTGTTGAAAAATAAGAGTTGCCCTGCATCTCATTGAAGCATAGTACTGTCACCTGAAGAGAGACACATTCTTACTTTTCTTCAGTTATATGACATGATCTGTGAAATAACCCTGCTATGATAAAGGGAAATGTGTTCATCTGTCTACACTTGACTTTGTATTTCATACAATTTTAAAATCTGTCACCTGCTTGCAAAATGCAGTTTTTTTCCATCACATGTTGCCCCTCTAATCCAGATTTCTGGCAATGCTAATGCTTTTCATTTTTACTTGGTGCATTGCCTGACACCTCTACAAACTTAGTTTAATTTTTCTTTTCGACATAATAGAACTTTAGGTATAAACAGCTTTAAGTCACACACTACACATAATATGCTATGGATATGCGTATTTTTTTTCTTCTTTGATCATAGAATCATAGAATCATAGAATAGATTGGGTTGGAAAATACCTCCAAGATCATCAAGTCCAACCCCTGATCCAACTCTAATTACTATATCATGGCACTAAGGGCCATGTCCAATCTCTTTTTAAAAACCTCCAGGGATGGTGAATCCACCACCTCTCTGGGTAGGCCGTTCCAATGCCTGATAACCCTCTCTGTAAAGAATTTCTTCCTAACATCTAACCTAAACCTCCCCTGGCAGAGCTTGAGCCCATGTCCCCTTGTCCTATTGTTGGTTGTCTGGGAGAAGAGACCAACCCCCACCTGGCTATAACCTCCCTTCAGGTAGTTGAAGAGAGTGATGAGGTCACCTCTAAGCCTTCTCTTCTCCAGACTAAACAACCCCAGCTCCCTCAGCCTCTCCTCATAGGACTTGTGCTCAAACATGTGATGAACTCACATGTTTATTATTAACTGAATCTCTCACATGCTTTCGTGAACTGGCTGATGTATACTACTGTTAATCCAACTGGGAGGCAGGTAAAGTCCCTTGTTGGTGTAAAATTCCATTACTTTGGGGAAGGAATAAGGGGGTTCTACCAAAGAGAGCTTATCCTGTCACAACCACCTAACTTTAACCATACAGGTAGGATATTCTTCCTGAATGAAATACTCAGCAGCAGGTAGGAAATATGTGAGAAGAGAAATAAATTCAGGTCTAAGAAGTCCCTCTCTAGGCTTCATGATACCACAGGTATCACAGAATATTCTGAGGTGGAAGGGACACACAAGGATGAGTCCAACTTTTAAGTGAATGGCCCATATGGGGATTGAACTCATGACCTTGGTGTTGTGAGGAACTGAGCTAATCCTTTGTACATCTCCCGCTATCTAGACAGCCAATTTGGGCAGAGAAATTGCAACACCAGTCATTTGGCAGCTCTGATGTACAAGGCTATTTTATCACTGTGTCTCTGGATACAGCTTGGGGACAGACCATGGTTTGTCATAAGAGTCTCAAGCTGCACTGGATACTGTCAGTACACCCACTGTTGACTAAGCAGTTCATTTTGAAGACTTTTCGGACTTAGGGAGGACAAGGCTTCAAAGTAAACAACTTCTCCTCTGTCTTAATTTTAAAAGGATCACTTCCACTCTGACACAAGGAAACAAGTGTAACAGTGATGGTTTAACTCTTATGGAGTTTGACAGCACAGAGGGTATTTCATGTTTCCCTCAATCCTTCTGGACTTTCTTTTGCTCTTCCTGACCTTTTAGCAATAATTAATAATATATTAATAATCACAAAGGCTCACATGATTGGGACAGCAAAATAAATATTTGCAGAGAACTGGTTATCTCAAACTCCTGCCATTACAGTTTTGAGGGTGCCTTTTCAGCTAGTCAACAAAAGTTCCTTCTATTATGCTGCCAGTATTATTGCAATGCCTTTAACAGTGCTACAGTTCATCATTAAAATCTACTTGACAAATTTTTCCAGAAGAGATGCAATTACATTATCAGACTATAGATAAGAAACTTAAACAAGTGCATACAAACAAAACTCCCCCTTCTGTCCTCCTAGCCTGGTTCCACCAGGAAGTAATTAGACATGGAGTGCAAAATTGTTGCTTCCCTTTATGCTTGTAATTTGACATTATTCTTTCCAGTCTAGAATGAAAAACCATATTGCTTCCGCTTTCTGGAACTGGAGTATCTCAGCATCATTCCAATAGAGAGATATTCAGGACTTTGTGAAACCTTTAACACAACTTTACTCAGCTTTGAGTCAATCACATTGCTCCTCTGGAGTAGTGACAAGGTTACAAAATCATATTACTTGATACAGTATATCCTCTGCATTTGGGTTTCTGTGATGCCTTAATCTGAACCTTTTCAAAATCTGGAAACTAATTAGGTGATATCACTTCTTTACCCCTCACAGAGACTTTTCTTCTGGTCTTTCTCACCTGACTTAACACTTGTTGTCAAAAGGGTGTTCAGGTTTCCTACACTTAAGCAGCAGAAATTGCTTCCACCAACACTTAGGGCAGCCAAGTTATATCTGACTTTTTCCCAAGACAGCTCTACACCACAGAAAGTTTTCTGACACTAAGGGAATATTACCTTTTTATACTCAGAGCCTGATGACATATCATGCATAATTTTACTTAAACAAGAAAATGTAAAGAAGATGTTTCTTCATTTTACTTGTATAGAAGAAACAGGAGCCTTGTTGTAGGTTCCAGGTACAAGCTTGTCCCCAACATTATAAACCAACTACATAAAGATGTTGAATTTAGATGCAAGGAACACAGGCCTAAAAACAATTTTTCAATTTGCTTAAGCAGTAACAATTTCCTTAATGTTAATTAATTAACAAATACAAGGCTGGTGAAAAAAACCCCTCATTGTAAATGTGAACGTTTTGCTGGAGTCACAGACTAGAGCTTCATTCGACCTTTTCTTTTCCACCTTCAGAACACAACAATTTTTACAGCTGATTAGACAACGCAGGCTTCTCTAATAAATATATATCTTACATGATTGCTGCTGTTCCTACCTGTACAGATTATCCAACTGCTTTTTACACTATACTACTATCACTCTCGTGGCTGTATCACATGCCATACATGAAAAGTTACTGCGTATGTATAAACTCTGTGGAGTACAGGACATCAAAACTGCCTCCTTGGAAAGTAATGTTTTATAACAACTCCTGGATGACGGTTTATGAAAAAGTGCTTTCCCTTAAAAAAAACCAGAACACAACCAAATCACCAAAACCAATGTACTATGCTTTATACAGGTCCTAAAGACACAGGGGTTTATGCACCTGTTTTGATTCTTTCCAAAGGAGCTGAGAAATAAATGATGAGAAAGTGGCTCATTTTCCTTTACACTTATGAACAGCAAAGAGAAAGCAGGAGAGAACTAATCAAAATTCACTTATTTAAACCAAAAATAAATTCCAAGAAGTCTGCAGTAAGGTTACAAGCTACCTGCACATCTCATTAGCAAAACCAAAACTCTTAAGGTTTCACTGGAATGCTGGGTTTGAAATCACAAGCAATGGTTGTTCAGTCCTCCTCCTGACCTGTTCATAAAAGTCCTCTTTTGTCAAGCTGGACAAGAGGCCACACAGTACAGGTTTCTGTCTTCTCAAAGAATTAGGATTTTGACTTTAGTAGCCAGTTCCTATATTCACAGGACTTTTTTCATTCTGAAATACTAAAGAGTTCACAAAAATCTTGCAGCCAGTGTCACAATCAATAAATCTCAGCAATGGCTTTAGGTTCTCTGAAGACAAGGGCCAGAGCACTGACCCCTGTGAAAGCAGGACTGGGAATGGGGGCCCTCTGGATGGAGATAGCAGGTGCCTGGCTCTATGGTGTCGCCTACTTCTCTGGTTGAGCAACATCAAGAAAGATTACAAATGAAATTTTATTATTCACTTGTCCCCAGAAGGAGATACATGCTAATCAGGGCCTCACACAAGATTTGCTCCTGCCATTATCTCATACTGTAGCAGGTAGAGAGAACTTCCACTGTACTAGCAAGTACAGTGACACAAAAAGTTTTCAGAAGTTCACCAGAGAACAGGCTGCAAACAGCTCAAAATAATTCAGGGCTTTTCATTTACATGGCTTTTAAAATAAGCATTTCACTGCAAGCAAGTTTAAGTGTACAGAATTACTGCCATTAAAAGAGAAGGAATTAAAATAAGAGAAGTATAAAAACCTTGTAAATACACTTGAACTAAAAGACATATAAAATACAATGAAAGTTTATACAGCTCGTAACATAACTGCTAGAGGCATTTCACTTTAATAGGCATATTTATTCAAGAATGTATTTAATAGAAGAAAATGCCAGAGTTAGAGTGAAGAGGAAAAGTACTGTAAGTCACTACAGAACACATTCAAAGATTTTAATCATTGTACTTCTACTTAGATATTTTTCTGCATATGTACAAGTGATAACACCATCTCTAAAGCTTCTGCTGAAGTTCTCTATGCAAGTATTTATGGTTTTGCACTAAACAAAATATGAAGGTTATTTTCAAATGCAAACATTTCTGATTATTAATGGATTTTCCATACCATTATGATTTCTAGATATATGTCAAACAAAATACTGCAGCAGATTTTTTCCTTGGGTAATTTCTGAGATTACTGAAACATACATCTAAATTTCAAGCAATCACTAAACTACCTTACAACCAGCTTGAAATGAGAAACACACACACATATGTAACACTTATGAAATAAGGAAATACTGCATACTGTATTTGATAGTCTTTAATTTTTCCTTGACATATTCTTCCCTTTCAGAGGAAAAAAACTCTATCCAAGGCTGTATAACACTGACAATTAAAGGTTCCACCCATCAACAGCATATTCAAGATTATGGTACCAATATCTGAGCAGCATTTCAGAATTGCCTGTCTGTACTTACTTCACCAGGTACCTGTATGCTCTCCTCAAGAAACAGTAATGGAGGTAAGTGCAAGATTTCCACTGGCAAGTGCTACAAAGGAGAAAGCAGATGCCAAGAAAACCTGGCATTTTTTCTCAGGATGAGAAAAGCTGGCAAAAAAAGACAAGATTAAATGTGGATCCTAAGATGAAAGTGGAAAATTTGTATCATTGGTTTATTATTTTAAGCCTTCCCGTTTATCCCAAGGCTACATATTTTTATTTCTTAAGGAGCTGTAAGAAGCACAAATTAGTATTTCTCTCCTCTACAGTGTCAACCTATATATGAAATAAAGAAGTACTGAACAAAGAATCAATCCTTTCTTTTCTCTAGCAGAAGAATGAGAAGGATAGAGATTATGTTCTTTTTAGTAAAAATGCCACAGTTCAGCTAAGGTATTTAACTGCCATGTAAAAGTTACCATAATACTCACTCCCCTTTCCAGGCTCAAATAAAAAGAGACTGCCTTCTCCAAATAGAAAGTTTGATCCTAGCCAGACTTTATTATAGTCACTTACTGAAACATCACCAGATGCCTCACTCTTCTAATTACACATGCAGTTTGGTAGAGTATTGTCATATGCTTCAGTGAAGAGCTGGGAAAAAACCCCAGGTCCATGCACATAGGTGTTGTATTGCAGCAGTTCAGGGTATGAAGTGTTACAGACCTGCAGACCAGCCTGGAGCCTGCAGCAGTTGCTGCCTCTCTGTGCTGATCTATCAGCACTGGCTCAATATCAACCCCATTACTATATGCATATTTTTGCTCATGTATTTATATGTTTGGGCTTCCACAGCAGAATCTTTACTATTTTACATAGCTTGTGATAAGAGAAGTGCATTGATCTGAGCGTTCAGTAAAGTTGGGTTCTCTGAGGAATGACTCTTAATAAAGGTACATAATTATGCTACCTTGTCTAAAAGTTAATGGAGAACAAATTTAAATCTAAATTAAGTATACAAAACCTAAGCCTTTTTAGTACATTGGATGAAGGCTGGAAAAGAACAGGTGCCACACGAGCACGAGAACTACTTAAAACATCTTTGCTGTATTTGCTGCTTCCTCTAGAAAGCTAGTTGAGTAACTAGAGACATAGTTGCTGTATTTATTAATATCCACTTCTCATAAAGTTTCACAACAAATCATTTTCCTGTCAACTAAATGCTGCATACCTTTGTCGTTTTTGGAAATTTTATCTTCTACATTGTTTGACAATGGGAATAAAACATATGTAGCAGACAATATTAGCTTGTAACTCTCATCTTCAGAAACACAGTAACCAAAAAATTAGGTAGAGATATTCGTCCAGACTGACAAAAAATATGTCCACTTGTAAAATCTCGAGAAATGCTGATCTACTACTGGAGTTGAGTGCATACCTAAATATAAACAAAATGGAACAGTTTGTGAGCACACTGCAAACCTAAGCCATCCAGATAATAAAGTACCTAAAGATGAATTTAAGATAGAAGTGTGAAAGGAATCAAGCTCATCATGCAGTAAAGATGTATCTTTTTTCTTAAATGTGTGCTAGGCTCTCCTTAAGGTGTGGCAACCATTACAGTTGCCAAGCTACAAAAAACAAAGCTACAAGCTACTAAAACAAATGTTTTATCCAATATTTTATCTGGCATTGTCACAGTGCAATGGCTATTTGTTAGTGAAAAGCAAAGCAACAAAATAAATTTAATGTTGTGGGTAGATGTGCAAGATTCTGATATCCAGTTCAGTGTTACACTCACACCATGGTCCTGTTCTAAAAATAGCACCACCATGTCACTCACTGAGAGTAATGTACTAAACAGATTTGAACTGGCAGAACCTGTTTTTAGCAGTCAGGACATTAGCTCCTGAGTGCTCCTGACTCCTGGCATTTTTCATCCTGTTCTACACACCTTAAAATACTGAACAAGTTGAATTTATCAGTGAATTAGCTTATGTTGCATTCTCTCAATGTTCCTAACATTTATGAATTATTTTAAATAAAATAAAAAAGCAACTTAGAGAAACCTTTCACTCATGTTTATCCAATTGGATTAGTGGAGAATTGGTATCATCAGCCTAACTAAGCAAAAATAGTTGCATAAAACTGCTTCTGAATTCTTTCCTACTCTACAGGAAGATGCAGAGAGAGTGTGTTGGGTGAGTTTCATGTAAGTGTTTTCCAAATATCATCAACTCATCCAGAAATAAATAGCTTTGAGAAAGTAAGGTCACTCAGTTCTTATGGAAAAACACAGATGTAGGCAGAACAGATAGGAATTCACACAAAACTTCACCTGTCATTAGACCAGCCACACCAAGACTGGATTTTCAAGACAACTGTTTAAACTATCTGCATCAAGGAAAGAAGGAAAGTGTCAGATGTTGGCAGTGTCCTAAACATCAATGAAGGCCATGTGCCCCACTACACCTCGACAGAGTTAGATGCTAACTGTAAACTGCAGACTCAGTCAGGTCAGTACAGCTGTGCTGCTTATACCAGCACAGAGTCTGAGCACACTCAGATTTCAAGAGAGAGTCTGTGAGATGGATCACTATCAGCTGGATACAGCCAGAGGTGCAGCTGTTGGAAGTGATTTGTTCTGTATCAGGAGAGACTGCCTATTTGCCCTGATGCCTGCCCCACAGCTGCACACTGCCAAAGCAGCTGGGAAATGGAACTACGAGTACAGAGATGCAGCAGCTTTGGTCAGCCAGAACAAGCTGTTCAAAGCAACTGGGGATCCTTGGAATGCACTTAGATTGCCTGGAGTGCATTTTGACTAGATTTCAGCAATTCATTTGTGTATGCTGGTATTTCTGTCTTTTGCTATAGCAACATCCATTTTTTTCTGCCCTCCACAGATGGCTGGAAAGAAAGAGGGTGAGTGAGGTTGAAGCACGGCATGGGCAACACACATCCTATACTACTGAGCCTACAGTGAAGGAAGGGGCTTTCTTCCTCTCCAACAGTCTACAATACAGAAGGCTCTGATGAATTATGCCCTGTTAGTTATTTGAAGCCTAATTATAAACCAATTTCCACTTGCAGGGATAAAATGGAAGGAAAATAGCATGAAACTAGCAAATAAAATTATTTAGCAAATGTAATGGGAATGGGAGACGGAGGATGATAATCAAAGCTTCCTTGGCAAAGGTTACAATTGTACTGAGGGTTGTTCAGTACTTGAAAAGACTGCTACCTGTAAACTTTGCAGAGGGCAGTAATCAAAGGCAAAGGATATGAGATCAAGAAATTTCCCAAGTAGAGACGGAATGGAGACAGACTACTGGAAGCCATATTAATGTGTGTCTGTAAGCCTTCAAGTTGCCATAAATTACAACTATTGCTACAAAAGATTAACAATAAAATGAAGATGTGAGGTAGGCCTGATTCTGACTTTCAACATCAGACACCATCATACATCTCTATGTCATACTAAATGCTTACATAAAGGACATGGTTAATACTATACACATTCTTTTTCCTGCCGTCTTCATTTTCCTTGTCCACTCAGCCACACTGATTCTAAGCCCCTGCATGTTAGAAACAGGTTTTGTACTCTTACATTGTCAAGAGTATTTAAACAGCAGGGTAATATGAATGGAGAACTTCTATTCTTACAAAAGGCTTTCCTTTCCCCCTGCTCTCTATTTTATTTTGAATGGGAAAATTAAAAACATACTGCATTGAAACAAGTCTTGTTAGAAAGAAAGAGTAACATGGGCCCTTACAGCAAGAGGATGAGCCAGGGTCACATTCTCATGCTTAATATTCAACAAGTGTGTTGTCTATCGGTGGATATTTGGATCTTGACACATAGGACAGCAACATGTTGCTGTGATTCAATACTAACAGGTTCATAGGCAATAGCAGAGCAGTGGAGGTTAGAATTTTATATGGAACCAACTACATAACTGATAGCCAAAATCAAAATAACATGTATATTAAGAGTGATCAGAAGCATCTCAACATCTACAAAACATATTTCCTGCTTTAACATGTGATGAACTGAGATTCAGAACAATGAAGCACTTAGAGCCCAAGTTGTCTTCTGCCTTTCCCCTTCATCCAGCCCCCTACTGACTTCACCAAGGTGCTCCATGATGATTTAACTACAAAAGCTTAGGTCTTGATTATGTTTTCATTATGAAACAAGGAGATGAAAGAGGTCAAGCAGTGTCAGATTTCCAAAGTGTTGGGTGTCTGCTCAAGTGAGGTAGAATTACAACAGTGCTGTCTTTTTACTGGGGTCTAAGGTGGTTGTTGGTGCTGTTCTCTGTTTCTTTTCCTTTCCCATCAGTTCCTTACTGTGACTATGAGGACAGGAAGCCTGCAACATGGCTTCGAGAGAGTAGAAAGGGGGAGCATGCTCCTGCTGAGAGGGAAGAACTGACTCAGTGGGTGGGGAGCAAGAAGAGAAAAATGATATGCAGTCAGGAAAGAGGAGAAAATAGAAAGTCAGTGCCTCTTCGTTCTGTGAGGTTCATCTATTAGAGGAGAGGATGCTCAACAAAAATGTTTGTCATCACTGTAACTTAAAAAAAAAAAGCAAAAAGCAAGGAAAAAAAAAGTCAGAGATAAAGGCCTTAATTCCACCTCCTCCTGCCACACATACTATCACCTGACTAGCTGAACCCACTTTAATCCAATTACTTTCAGACTTATGGACATGGAACAAGAGGAGATTCAGTTTGAGATCCTGATTGTATCACAGAGGAATAAGAAAAACTGAAGGGCAAGAACCACAAGAAAGTGAAGGTAACTGCCAAAGTCAACATGTCTCATTAAACATGCACTTCTTGGCGAGTTCTTACTCAGCTTAAGCACACATCTGCCCTCTGGGTTCCAACCCAGCATTCTCTTTCCTCTGTTAAAATGTAAAGGCATAAACTAGGATTAGGGGTATGTTGTTTTCTGCACTACAGAAACACACAGGAATGAGAGCTCATTTCAAAGGTACATTTTCTTATTCAAATACTTGAGGCTTTTTCAGAAGTACACAGAAACTAATACAGCATCTGTACATGTGCTTTATTTACAATTATAGAAATATAAACCAAAGATCTTTAATAAACCTTTAACATGCAGCCATGGCTAAAGTAAATCATTACGAGTGTACTAACATTAGCATGTGCTTTGTTTTTTTCCTTAATACATTTTCAGCATTTATACCCTTTCCTAACACCACACAAAAATGTGAACTAAATATTTGGGGCAAAATTCTTTTCCATTCCACTCCAAAATACATTTTTCAGAGGTTTTTTGGGGTTTGTGAGTTTTCGTTTGATTTGACAGGGTGTCTACTAACGTCTTCATGTTAGAAACTATCACACCAGAATTACTGAAGACTTCAGTGACATTAAAAGCTCCTGATTCGTACCATGAGTTTTGCAATAGTTCCATATGCTTGTGGTTGTATCGTCATTTAGAAAATGTAAATAGTTACAGACAGTGGTAGTTAGAAATGACTGGTTTCTACATTGTATATAAACCTAAACTAGTGATTCACACATCTTAAATTGATAGCCCAATCCTGTGTTTAAAACCCTCAGTGGACAGTGGGGAATTTCTTGTTATATTTCACACTCACCCTCAGGAGGTTCAGACTTTGTTGTGAAATCAAGAGAGGCGATTACCCCATTCTAGATGGCTGCTTGCCAAATCACTGAAATTGCTTGTAACACTGCTACAGAATACTGGTGGTCTGGAAATGTTTTCCTCTAAGTGCCTGCCCCAGCTACACCTACCTCAAATGTTTATTGTTTGTATCACAGGTAGTACACCAGAAAGATTTCCAAAAAGCTGTGAACACACTAGTCAGCTAGCTTTTGCAACACGAGTACATCAGCAAGCATCTTCTTCCAAGCATACACTTAATTCCTTGAAATTAAGTAAGATAAAAGTTAAACACAAAACTAGAATTCTGGACAACTCTTAAATCATGTGACACTTTAAAAAGGAAACCTTCTCCTATTCAGATAGAAAAGGATTTAAAGATTTTCCAAAGCAGTATTAGGGAATTTGATTTAAGTCTTTCTTAACCTTTAATTGAATTCCAGTGATGCAAGTCAACCGATAACAACGTCAGTGTAATATGAACAGTACTGGACCTAGATGTTTATTTTTTAAAAAATTAAGCCAAAGATAACAAATGATTCAATACTTTATCTGAACTCTGAAAACAAAAATGGTTCTCTAATCTTATTCAATTTCAGAAAGAAAACTGTGGTGATATCATCTATGAAAGAATGTCATTGCATCTATCAACAAATACAAGGTCTGCCGAGAGGACATTCAAAGAGAAGATGTGCAGTACAGATTCTTCAGCTATAGCTGTCCAACACCTCTATTTGTTTGGGGCATCTTTCACTGTAATTGGTTCCAAAACATCAAGTGCATTCAAGCTGAAGAAGAAACAGGTTGTAGAGAAGAAAGTTCCTTAACCTCCCAGACATCTCTTCTTCCAAGTTATTGATTAATCTATAAACACCACAACACTAAGAAAGGGCTTATAGTAACAGCCTTAACAGAGGTGTCATTGTTGCTACAGTTTGCTTTCTGATGATGCCATACACATGAGACTTCCTGAAGCTGCTGGGAGTTCAGGAAAATCTGCCATTCACAAACTGGGAGTCATACACTATTTTCTGCAAGGACAATGCTAAACTACAGAATGTTATCACCTAAAATTTTATCATGTACAAATATATTGTTTTAATACTAAACAGTGACATCTAAACTGTCAGAGAATTAAAACCAGAAAACCCAAAATTAACTAATAGAATTCATTAATAGAAATTTAAGAAAAGACTTAGCCTATCTATTAGAAATATAAGAGTCAGAACTCTTAGTCACTGTTTCTTCCTTGCTGAATTACTGAAAACCACTTTTTAAACTCTTTCACAAGCAAGTTTTCAACCTGAAAGTCCATACCATCCTTACTAGAAAAGGAAATACCCATGCTAA
The DNA here is from genome assembly GCF_003945725.1 of Corapipo altera. Classification (NCBI taxonomy): domain Eukaryota; kingdom Metazoa; phylum Chordata; class Aves; order Passeriformes; family Pipridae; genus Corapipo; species Corapipo altera. Next base: position 3,291,806 of record NW_020884883.1, on the reverse strand, counting down.
CAAGTCTATGGAAAAGGACGACAGAGAAGCAAATCTCACAGCACAAGTTTTAGAAGTAGCTGAAGTGAAACAGAAAAACTCTTTTTTTTCAGCAAGTTGTAAGAAAAATCTGCACACTTGCATATCAATCATATTCACTTATTCATTGAAATATGATTTGGTGCATCTGTGTTGCAAAACACTATTATATTAAGAACTGTACTTCAGCATCTTTCATTATTCAGGCATATTTTATGACAGGCATAAATTAGACAGGATTTTTATCTGTAACAATTCTTTAATAGGTTTGTTATTCCATTAAAAAAAAGGAATAAATCTGGAAAGAATTCTATTACTTTTTGTTTGCAAATGCCCAATTCTTACCCCTAAAGTGCCACAATTCCCATAATTTGTCTTGCTACCAGCTTTGGATATTCAACACAGAAGTTGCCACAAGTCCATCCATGAGCAGCAGACAGAACACACTACAAAACAACCTGATTCATAGGAGGATTTTTTTATAGCTTTTTCTTTCAGATATAAGATTCAGAAAAGCAATTATAAGTGTTCTTAAACTCCTTTGGCTTCAAGATAAGTTGAGTTTATTTCATGTTGAGTTCTTACTTGAACTATTTTATTTAAAATAGGCAATAATAGTCATCGAGCACTGTTAAACGTTTTAATTTACAGTTAAGAAGTACTAAGCAAACAATGTATATTGTAACATCACTTAGATAACTGCAGACATGAATTAGAAAAAGATTTTTTTAATGAAATATTTCTTTTAACTTTTTTCTACTGTAACACCCTCTGATTAATTTGAAAACACATCTAAAACTCTGATACAGTATTAGATTCTTCAAGGGTAAAGAATTCTGGGCAATCTGTTGTAATTGGGATGCTGGGACATACTTTAATCACATGGTATGTAATGGCAAATGTATTTTTGGGGAAAAATAATACTTAGAGCTTTTGATACACTATTCTTGCAACACATACAGCCTATGAACTCACAGATTTTGAAATATGGTTTGAGACAACTTAAAAAAGCCAAAAAGCCTGCTGTGGGAACTGGCAGGAAGCTTGCACCTGCTTGGTTTTTTCATCAGTGATTAACATTAAAATTACTGTTGACATTGAAAAAAATAATGAAAATAGGAAAGTTATATATAAGCACTACTTGGGTTCTAAAAAAACCCCAACAAAATCAACCAAGCAAAAAAACCCAGACACTAAATCCCACAAATTTTAAGTATGGTCAGAATATCAGAATATTTTAAGCATGGTCAGAATTTCAGCTCCTGCTGAAATGCTGTGGCAGAAAAACATTGATGCAATTTTCTTACCTATTAAAACCAAAACCAAACCCCAGACTTGTGGATAGAAATACAACGACTATATCACACAGAATCACAGAATATTCTGAGTTGGAAGGGACCCATAAGGATCATCAAGTCCAAATCTTAAGTGAGTGGCCTATAAAATATTATATGAACATATGGCCTTGTTGAAAAAATAAATACTATCAGCAGTACTGGAGTTTATATTCTTAAAAGGATGTTGTGAAATGGGAGTTATCTAGAAGAGCTACAAAAGTGACTTGAGGATTGAAGCAAACATCTTAGAGTAATACACAAGCGAATCTGTTTAATTGAAAAAGATTGATGGCGACTTGATTACTGTTTTTCTTTGCAGGAAGAAAATACAGCTAAATAAATACTGCTAAATAAATACTCCTCTTTAAATGGAGGAAGGCAGAAAAAACCCCCATTTTCAAATATTCTTTTTGGTTTTGTTTTTGATTAGAGTGAGGCCAATTAACTGTAGCACCAGAAAGCAGTGGAGCCTCTGCGACATCCTTGAAATGTGAATAGGTTTTTTTGTTTGGTTGGTTCTTTTTTTAAATGCAACCTGCTAAGCTCAATATGGGGTAAGACCTCTCTAGCAGGTAGAGAAGATTAAATTATACGGTCTAATGATTCCTCTAGTATGAAGGCTATAAAAAGATTCATAATTTCAGTGGTGCTACCTGCCAGTGAAAAAAATTTGCTGCTGGCCTTAGCTGCTCAATATCCATTGTTCCCTCGGTGTGCTATCAGTTCTGTAATGTATTGCATTCCCAACCACTTGCCAAGAACCTAAGTAGTCAACAAATGGTTCACACTAGCACCACTTAACAACAAACATGAGCTTAAAGCCTCATTAAGTCTTCCTAAAATGGTTGCCTTAAACCTTAAGTGAATCAAGAGACTACAGAGAGGTCAGAGATTGCCTGATCATGCCTTAACCAAAACTACCTTTTGCTGACCAGAAAGTGCAAACATTTTTGCCAGCAGAACCAAAACCAAGAAATGTAGTAGCTTTTAAGAGACTGGTTAAGGACCCCTCCCCAACGTTGCTATTCTATACTGACAACACTAAGAATTTCCTGGTATGTATCTCACTTAAATAACTAATTTACTTGTATATATATGAGACAGATCTCTAACTTCCTTCCTTCAGCTTAGACCTCTTGCAGCACCAGTAATGATTCTCTGCAGTATTCCCCTTTCTGACAAAAACAAATAAAAAAAGCAGAAGTCCAAAGGGCAGCTACATTAACAAATAACTCATGTGCCTCTTTCATATAGAATTGCAGAGCCTGAGACCAACCAGCGAATTTAACCAGGAGAGGAAGTGTCCCACAGAAGTACCACTTTTCACATTATGTCAGATTTGTCAGCTGTCAAAAGGTAGGAAAAAAAAAATCAGTTGTTTGCTTCTATTTCTCTAACTTGACTTCTCAGCGTGACAATGAAGCATCCAAACTGGATTATTCCTCCTAACTAGAATTCCACCTCATAACCTACCCATTAGGACAAAGCTCAGCCAGGTCTTGCTCCTTCTGTCTATATAACAGGCTTCACAAAAGGAGGAAGGTTGTTATCAAGATAGTAACAACAGCGTAGTATCAGACGAATACCACACTGTGGTTCCAAACTAAGAAGGAAAAACGAGTGAGACTCGACAAGAGCAAAAAGAATGGGTTATTAAATTAAAAATGAAAAAAAATCCTAAGAACCTTTTTCTTTGAGTTCTCTTTATCTGCTCTTCCAGGTGTCCTCAACTATTGCATATTACTGAACTCCTACATGCACAGTTTTTATCTTCTACAGTCTCCGGGGCAGGAATTTGCTCTGCCATAAATCTAAGAACCACCAAATATCACTTTGTGATGCTACATAAAAATATGGATTTAATATTAAAGCACTTTTGAGAGAAATTATAATCCAGCATACTGTTTTGTGCAAAAATAAAATAACTTTATATGTCATATTCTATTATCATAGCTTCAATTACAGTATCCCAGAAGAAACACTGCTGGAGAAATAAAATCAGTTTATCTTTTAGAAGGAATAAGGTTACATTTTTAGCATTCATACTTTAATGCAAGATAGTGTTTCCTATTGTTTTACCTGTCTTGAAATAAGAAGCAAGACCCCCACAATTTTACTTCATCTTACGAAAGTAAAAACCAAAACAAAAGTACTGTTTCCTAGAAAGTTAAGGGACACGTAACTAAAGTTTTCTGGATTCTCCTTTCATACAGAAAACCCTTTTAAAAGTGATGGTGGATCTTTCAAGTGACTACTCTTGAAGAAGCATTTCTCAATAAATAGGTAATGAAAATAAATTAATTTTTATCTCTGATTTAAGAACTTTAAGATATGAGAATATTGGACTTACAACCAGAATTTGATGGATAATAACTTATCTGTAGCTTGAAAATTACACATTTTAATGCCCTTGCCAAACATATAAAGTCTACCTCTAAACAAGTTAGCAATGCATTAACACGTACCAAGGTCAGTACGAAAATAATGTGAAAAACAAAAGAAATTCTCTGGATTATTTCCTCCCCTGACTGTCTACTTCTTGTTACTCAATTCAATCAAAAGAAGGCTGTCATAGTGATTCAATTCATACAAAACAGTCCAGGGAGTTTTTAATAATTAGATGTTCAAGTCTATTTTATTATTCCAAGAATGTTGGATAAATGTAATGTTCATTATTTTCTTGAAAGATAAGAAAGACTCTTAGATTTTTCTTCTCATTACTACAAGTTCATCAATCACCTGCTTACATGAAGGAAACAAACCTGCAACAGCAGTTTTATTCTCCTCACCTCTGGGAAATGTAAAAGAGAATCCCACAGGGAAGCAGAGATGCTTCACAAAACTTTGAATCTCGATGCCATTCGTCATTCACGCATCATCACAAGGTGACTGTGTAATGTTAAGGGCATAACTACTCACAATTTATTTGACAAAACAAGAAAAGTATTTAAAAGTATTTAAAAAAATATTTGAAATGCTAAAAATACATACAGAGACAGACGGAGAAAGACATACTGAAATATTCACACAGACCTGCTTTTTTTTCTCCCCCTCTTGTTCAAAAGCTGGTGTTTCCTAAAAAATTGAGCATGCTGTGTATATGCTGGGTAACAAAAGGTTCCCATGCTATCCTTTTCTAGCCTTTGAGTCCAGAATTAAGGAAAATAAATTATGTGGAAACTCAAGCAAAAAAAAAAAGCAATCTGACTCAAAAATAATTTCATTGTTTATCAAACTTGTCTTATGAAAATAATCTATTTTAGCATTTAAATTTTTTAGTTGCAACTTACTTATATATCAGTGTGATTTGCTATGTCTTCTCAATAAATTAAGAAAACAAAATCTGTGTCTATCTGAATTAATAACAAGATTGTTAAGAAGGATAGATGTGCCATGGCTGATATTTTATTGCATTAATCTATGAAAGAATGAAGTATTCAATCATTAAAATATGAATTTAGCCATCAACTGTTTTTGAGAAATTGTTTAAAAGTTAAAGTTAATTAAAATTATAAATTAAAACAACTTCTTGTCAGCTCTAAAATATTTTTTGAGTTGTCCATTATTATTACTCTTTAAATTAGTTCCATTATGGTTGATACTGTCAGGATGAAATTAATGTTGTCCCTCAACCTTGCAAGATTAGCACAGATCTCCAATTCTGAATCTGTATTTAGACAAAACAAATAAGGGTCTAAACTTCAGCAAGAAAGATCTAGTATTAAAGGGTAGTGAAACACTAGAGCAAGTAGAAAAGAGCACGTAAGAAAAAACTGCCTATGAGGAGGTTTTTAAGAACAAATTAGGCACATCCCTGGCAAGAATGACATTTACAGTCAAACCTACCATGCAAGGAGAATCAATGATTAAAAAACTTTACTTCACACTTATTTTCTCTTGATTCCATGATAAACTGCAAAGTCAAATAACAAACTAATCCAAAAATAAGTCTCCCAAAATTCCACATCAATTTGTTAACTGTTGAAAAAGTGGTTGAAGTCCAAAACCTACTCTTGTTGAACACTGAACTTGGGATCAGCTAAAAGAGCTCTCCATCCAACAGTCCATACTGTCACTACACAACATCAGAATTGTACTTACCGCTATCATAGTTGAGCATGTTTGTTTTGAAATACTAAGGGAAAAGATTAAATCTAGAAAATGAACCATTATTCAATATTCTATCCACTGAAAGACCAGGCCAAGTATTTATACTACTTTAAAAAGAGACAACATAATGCAATCCTAAATTCTGTTCTGCTTAACTGCTATGCAATACATCAACATCTAATATGCACCTGATTTACACACAGATTTTGAACAGCAGCTGAGTAAATCTGCCACAAAAGTTCCATGCTAATACCTTAATAAAGAGGTTGCAGCAGTGTTCAGACATCTGTATTCTAGTGTTTCATTTAAAAGCAACGTAAGTCCCTGTATAAAACTGAATGTTATAGGTCCATTTACCCACAAAGTATTACGAGACTTCATTTAGTTTTATTAGCAAAATACAGAAGGGGAAACTTCCCTCTAATATCTAAGAGGAAAGAACACCAAATAATAAATGGAGATTATATGGCATGGAGGGAGAGAAATGGTGCTTCAGGATCAGAATAAGCAGCTTGAATATGACAAGTTGGGAAAAAAATCCAGTGAACTGCCCAAAGACTAAACAAATTTAAGCATCGCCTAGAAATAGTTTTTGGACTCAGAACATGAATCCCATCCAACAGAGAAAAGAGCAGCCTAGAAGCTGTACATCCATAATCCAAAAGGTATCAAGATCTACTCTCACATTACTCTGATAAAGTTACTTCTTTGTCACTCAAAATATGGTCTTTAAACCACTTCAAGGAAGAACATTCTTGATGCACGACCAGTCACGCTGTATTTTGCTTCAGTCTCTTAAGCTACTTTGATAGCTTTACTTGTATCCACATTCTGAATGGAGCTCAGAACAAAGTACAGACCCAATTTCCAACTGAAAATTCACCCCTGTGGGTCCTGTCTGCAGAGGCAAGCAGCTTTTGCCTTTCCATATATGCAGGTTATATCAGAGATTTTCCTTACATTTAAGGCAGTCTCCAGGCTGAAATAGATACAGTACTTTAATAACCGCTGCTTATCAGGTGTTTTACTTCAGCTGCTTTACCTGTGTATTTTCTTTGCTGTAGAATGCCCCTAGCAGCAAATGACAGTGATACACCATTTTGGACAAACATACATCCACAGAAACACAGTAACTGAAAAAAACTGAACGAATTTGTCTTGTCTAAGCTTAGAACTTTTTTTTTTTTTAAAGACAGACGGAATCAATTTATTCTGGCAATGGCATTCAGAAAACCATGTATTTAACTGAGCCCAACTTAGAGCTCACTTTACAGATTCTGTGCTTCTTCTCTTGTATTCTTTGACAACCTTAAATATTGGTTCTGAAGTTACCTGGTCACAGTTTCTCATCAGAAAGCCTCTCAAAACTAAAGAATTGGTGTTTCCCTCCACCAACACCAATGATGAATGTCTGTTCTAACTGAGAGAGGTAAATTTGAAATGTTGTTGAGTCTTTATCCAATTTCTCAGAATATCAAGAGTAAGACTTTGTAAAACAGCTTTATCCATCATTTATCTGTAAGCAGGCATAATATGAATATACATGTGCCACTTGAGTGGGAGGAGCTAAAGACTTTGTCCTCAGTTAGAATTTATGGCACTTCAGCAAGATCCGTGGCACTGTATGGCTATAACCAAATGTTGAATCTAGTCGTGCAACACTTAACAAGGGAGGTGAACTCATAGGGATGTACATCCTCATTTTGCTTATGTTGCAAAACAGTGACACCCGCTGGCAGCAACAGTTTAAATACTTAATTGTTGCAGTCTGAGTCTACTTGATAAGAGTTGCTAAGAAGTTTATCTTGAGAAAAATTTATCACAGTAACAACCATAGAAACTTACCTGTTGAGTCAGCACTACTGCCTGAGTTTTCAGAAACTGCACTACTAATAGCATCTGGAGTAGCTGCAACATAACCCTCTGGAGGAAGATCCACTTTGTAAATTCTTCTTGGAGACATAATTGCATCATCACTACCTACAAAACAGAAAAAAACCCAAATATCTGCCTCAATATTGGTCCCACTAGAGATTTTCTCAAATGTTTTTCCAACCATGGCAATAAGTGTTCTTGAAAATCCTTACAGAGGGTCAGGTGTGGAACACTGAAATTATCCTACAACGAACAAAACTGCACCAAATTTGGTAGCAGCTACAAATAAGTAATTACTCCATGGGTTAGTTCTTTCCACCAGAAACATTTTTTTTCCTTTGTATGAGGCAAATCTTCTGCTCTAACTTTAGAAGACACTTACAGTGATATTTTAAGAGAGATTCTAAACATTTTTCCCCATTCAGCATGAGCAGACATTATTTCTTTAAGAACTGTTTCACAAAAGATGGATGGATGGAGAGATACAAGCTGATTATGCAGTGACAGAAGCGACAGAAAAAGAATCACAGAACTGTGGTTTGCCCATTTGTAGACCTTTTAAACACAGCCTATCCTGTTCTAGAGGATGCAAAGATAAAGGGAGTTTGAAAGCCACACTTGACTAAGTCTCAGCAGGGCCTGCTCATCCCTGCTGTGCTTCTTTCTGAGAGGGGGAGGAAGGGGAAGAGCCAAGGGCCAGCTTTCCAACTATTTTATTGTATAGGAAACTACTTGTGGTGATGGCAGCAGTCTCATTTTGTAGGATTCCTTTCCTGTTTAAAAGGTATTTAAAAATATATCTAAGAGCATCAGTAGAAACCTCTCCTGTGTTCACCAGACAAGCAGCTCTGTAGGAGTGGCAGAGACACATCTCTGCTCCAGTTAAACGAAAACAGTCCAAATATCAGACTGTATTTCTTTTGCTCAGTAGTGACAACAGCCAACCACAGGGAGAAAACAGCCTTTCCAGAAGGCCGGAATGTCAGGGTATTTCCAGATGTTGCAATGTAGTTTTAGATGGCTCAGTGTTGTTATGTTTTTCTTTTTGGTTTATTGGGGCTTTTTGGTTGTTGTTGTTTTGTTGGATTTTTTAACACTCAGCTCCCTAAGTCAGCACAGACAGAGCACCAGCCTTCCCTTCTTGGGGGCAATTTGTCCCTTTAAAACGCAGAATCAGAGAATATACTGAATTGGAAGGGACCCACAAGGATCATTGAACTTAACTCTTAATCCTGCACAGGATCATTCCCAAGAGTCACACCACGTGCCTGAAAGTATCATTCAAACGCTTCTTGAATTCTGGCAGGTTTGGTGCTGCAACCCCTCTCCTGGGAAGCCTGTTCCAGACAGAACTGTTAAAATAATGTAAAATAAAAATATCTTTGTCAAGTGGACACAATTAACCTCCTTACACCACAAATTTGCTAGAAGATCCCAGGTGATCCAAGTCTATCACTGAGGTGCAGCTATGGTTGGACTAATTCTCAAACATTTAAAACATAGTTGTGTCTGACAGATTCCTAACAAGAATTACTTCTAGGTTTCAAATATGCAATTTAACTACACATACTGTATGCAAGTATGTAATTTAATTATACACTGACATTTCTCAGATACCCTACTTCAAAGAGTTCAGAATGACTGATCATCTTAGATATCTATGACAAACTACATTTCTGAACATTCAAGGTACTTCTGAAAAGCTACACACAGTTGTTTTCATCATCAGGAGGTAATAAATTTGTTTTGAAAACACATTAGAAAGTTTTTTTTTTTCTTGACCAAGCCAGAAAATTTCCAACTCATATTAATGATACTTACTTTAAAGGATAATAAAGGGAAAGAAAGAAATAATACAGAAAGATGAAGAAAATTTTGCAATTTGAAGAAAAATCCACTGAAAATTAATGTGGAATAATTCTGCAATCCTTTCCATAGGGATGATGCCAAATGGTTGAACTGGTAGCACTTGCATTGATTTCCCCCCCCCTCCAGGGTGATTAATGATGAAGTGCTAATTAGAGACAGTTTTAAATTAAAAGGATGTATAAATGTTTGCGTTATTTCCTTCTGAATGATTTCAAGTTTCCTCATGTTCTTTTCTACAACATTCCCCACACAAAGAGATCCTTTGCATGTAACTCAACCTTGTGCACAGAGTAGGGATGTGAATCTACATCATGCCCTTCCCAACATTACAACTGCAAGCATGTTGGTAGCTTGGCCAGCTATGCTATCTCTTGCTACCCTACTACAAACAAGTATCAGACTGCCTGAACATAAAGCATGCTTAGGCACACCTCAGACACAGACATGGCCAGAACACATGTTCATATAATCTTGGTCCTTTTGTGGTAAATTTACTCAGTTGCTGGTTAAAATCTTAAAATCCACTAAAAAAAAAAATCTTGGTCCTTTGCTTGCTGTAAGACTGGAAAGAGACTGAATCAATTCTAGTTTCTGTGGTGGGTTGATCCTGGCTAGCAGCCAAACACCCACCACATGCTCACTCACTCCCCCCTCAGCAGGATGAAATGGGAAGAAGAGGACTAAGAGCTCATGAGTCAACAGCAGAGAGATCACTTACCAGCTATAACAACCTTTCCTTGCTGGTTTATATTCACTCCCAACTTCACCTATTCCCTATTGCTGCAGTCCCTTCAGTGAGACAAAAAGCAGTGCAAGGTGGTGGGGGGGGGCTGTCTACAGTCAGGGTGCAACAGTTTCTCTCTGCTGCTCCTTCCTTTTCCCCCACAGGTGTTCTCTGTGGGCTGCAGTCCTTCAGGAACATTTCAACAACATAGCACGTCCTCCTCTGACCCTAGGGTTCCCACTGTTGTCACTCCTTTTAGTTCCCTCCTCTCTCAGGAGCTTTCTTAGTCCTCTCCTTTCTCAAAGAAGTTTCCCCAAGGCACCCCTCCTCAGCTGTGGGCTCAGCCGTGCCCTGCAGTGGGTGGGTTGGAGCCGGCTGGAACCAGCTGCATGGGGCAGCCCCGGCCTCCCCTCACAGAGCCACCCTGCCTGGACATCAGCACCCTGTACAGCTTCACAATCAGACAGAAATTTTGTCCTGCCCATGAAGTGCTTCCCTGCAACTCAGAAAGCTTTGGTAACCCACTGCTAAGTTCCCATAGGGCAGAACTCATACTGCAATTAGAGGACCCAAGTCCATCTAGAACATCCCGCAGCCCCCACAGACAGCTGACAAGTTAGCCCAATCTTACCAAGACTATCTTTTCCACAAAATTATCCTTTGGAAACACCTGGCTATCACTTCTCCAAATAGAATGAAAGAGTTTATCCTCAAAAATATGTCTTTACAAAACAGCACAGGAAGTGAGGGATTGATGTTGGTTCAAATACAAGGTCTGATTAGTTCAATGCCATACCTTCTACAGAAGTCATTACTGTCAGTAGGTATTTTCTATGTGGTGTTACAGCAGATATAATCTGGACAAAAATAAGGTTTGAAAGAGGTCTGTTATCTCCTTTAAAAAGTTTGCATAAAGTATGATTTTACTTATTAGGAAAGCTCTAGTATGACCATGTTAAAGTTATTCCTCATTTGTATGTATACAAATGAGACCACAACCTGAAAATTCTGACAATCCCCAATGCACATAAACACTCCCTTGTTATCTGTACACAATCACTTTCCCCTTCACTGACTAGCAGGATAAGTATCTATAAAGACAATGCACATACAAATCCTGGGCAAGAGTTGTCTCCTTCGAAAAGTCTTCATAAACTGAAGTGCACCAAAGGTGATATCAGTGACTAAAAGTAGAATATACACACCTCGAGGGTCCTCCTGAGCTGTGGTACTGGAAAATAGGTACTTTTACAGTTGATCAACATGAAGACATCAAATTGTCCTTCAATAGCGTGAACAAATCTGGTGATCCGAAATACTCACCCATTTCCCAATGTATACTCATTTTTCTTCAGATGACATCCAAGTTCCTGACCACTAAGCTACAGTTACTTTAGTCTGCCATGATAAGGTACATCAGAGTAACTTCAGGGACATGAGGTGTTATATTAAGTGCAAACAACCTCTGTTCACAAGTTTACTTTCACAGGTTTTTCAGTCTCAAGTCAATGCACACTACAGTGCTTTCCACAACAACAGAAGCTTTTAGCTCAAGTAGACCTTTGTGCAATCGGAAAGTAAAATCCTTTTTCTTGCAGTGCCGCGTAATTCCTGTTATTTGACCTCAGTTTTCAGCAGAAACCTCTCCCTCAATACTAGAGAAGCACATTTGGTAGAGAACAAAAACAAAAAAGTGATAATGATAATAAACAACCTAGCAAAGAACAGGTAGTCATTTACTGCTGGTCATTTGTTTCACTCAAATGATAACCATCACACAGAAATGGAAATGTTGTGCTATTTTGCTGGGTGACAGGAGTAGCTGATGAAGTATTTCTGTAGAAATTCACTACTGCAGGTAGGAACTTGTTTCTCACAAAATTATGGAACTCCCTTTATGGAGAGCTACTACAGTTTACCATTACAGTCTGATTCCTTTAGCTTGTTCTAAGACCTGATTATCTGTACTTTATCAGAATAAACTAGGGGAGTCATTCTAGCCAGTTTCTGGCTGAAGATGATACACTCCCTTCCAAACATTCTTCATCTTTCTTTTTTTTTTTTTTTTAATTTAGGAAAAAAAAGCTTTCTGAATGTCTTTTGAATATCTAATTATCTCAAGTTACATTGTTTGCTACAGTCACATATTTTACTGACGAACTTCCCTGTTTGCCAAGTAAACCGTCAAAGTGTATAGTTCTATTCCAAATTGCTCGATAACATACATTCAAACAATAAACTGATGAACGAATAAAGCCTTAAAATTAAATAGATACATGTTGTCCTCTGGCTCAAAAAATCCTCAAGCAGCATATTGTTGGAGAACATTGCGGGGATGCAGTACAATACACTTATTCTATTCCAATAACCTTTTCTACAATATTAATGGTCACAACATATTAGTGTAAACAGCAGTATTGAATTTTTTAATTTACCTTAATTTCTGCTACTTTATTGTTATGTTTACACAAAAAAAGTCTACTATCCTGTGTTTGTCAAGCACTAGCATGCTTTCACTGCATTCTCAGATTCTTTTTTGTGGTATATGAGCCATATCACAGAAGAGTGCTCCCAGTTCTTAGGCTACACACCATTTGTGCCTGGTAGGATGTTTAAAACAAGCCAGTTCATTACGACTTCCCTCCTGACACTTCACATCACCAGAAGTACTTTACTTCCTTGAAAAGAATAAGTCTAGATTACACAGCACACTAGACTAGAGCACTGAAAGAAGAAAACAACTTGAGAAAATCCTCAGAAGTACTTCCTCATCATGGTCTTTTCCTTCAGCTTGATGAAAACCAAAAACTTCAAAAGGAAACTGAGGTCAATAAAGACATACCCATTTTACAAGACCCAAAGTTAGGATGGGAAATTCATAAAAAACAAGGAACAAGAGAACTTAAATTTATTTCCCTCACTATCTCCCACATGCACACTAACTCTTAATTTACTTTTTTTTTAGACAAGTAGAAAGGCTGCATTATAGCTCATTTTATTGAAGACAGCACTCACCATTATAACTCAGCTTCAGTTTCATTACATTAGGAATCCCAGATATTCTTTGTCACAGAGAAAAAACTGATTAAAAAAGTACAAATCCTTCTTCCTCTTGTTCTCACTTATTGTCTGGGGAAGAATTTTTTTTTACCTACAAATCACTACAATTTCTACATTCTCCCAGAAAAAGTAGTGAAAAATAAGCAGAATACAAAGTGAGAGTGAAGCATGGAAAAACCACTGACTGAGGAAACCATGAAATGTAAAACTTTTCAGAGCAAAATCTGGCTACAGGCAGAGGGCAGTTTTAAAATTACAAAATAGCTAATTTAAAAAGTGGTACAAGCTATTTTGCTGGTTTTTGTTTTCTGAAAGTTGAATATAGGAGGTAATGATGAAACTATATAGCTAAGTGGTAAGTTATTTATTTTAATAACTTCAGTGTCCCACAGATGCCCTGGTATATGATTATATGCAATATTTTGATTAGATGTCTAAGAATTCTAGCTGTATAAACAGGAGCATAAAGCTATCTTAACATTAAGTTAGTACTCAGCTCAATTACTTCTCCTAGTGCTGCAGATCTTATTTGTTCAAAACACTTCTCAAAAGCCAAATACAGCCCTGTCAATCAATACTTTTTTTTTAAATAAATGTAACAACATTGAATCTAAAAGGCCATATCTAAGTTGTAATTAATTAATTACCCTCATTGATGAAGTGATTATGTTATCACTGGAACTCATTTGAAATAAGACCAGAAAATAAACAGATGTGCTCATCAGAATAAAAGTAAACAAAAATTCAGGATTTTAAACCTTTTTTTTTCCCCTAAATTGACATTTTCTATTCCCTAACACAAAGTCATCAGTAACAGTCCATTCCCACTTATGTAAAAAAATAACACAAAGCACAAAAAATTATGGAAAATCATTTCCCTAGAACTTAGTTCAATACAAAGCTCACATTATAAGCATTCCCTCTTTTCAAATAGTTGTTAGAGGGTACAGTTGTTAAGAAAGACAAGTAGAAAGTAAGCTTGTGTAACAGCAGAAAACATGAGATTTGACTCTGAATAACTACGATTTTGACAATGGCAGCTTAGGTAATAAACTCCGCAGTGTAAATCAGAGCAGGAGTGGTCTCACACAACTGATTTTGTCAGTTGATTTCAAACAGGGTGACAAAGTGGACAATGAGAATGTTACACCATTACTATGCTGCAGTTCAACTTAGGGCTATCAACCATTCTGTAGCTGAAACAAGGCCATTTTATCAAGTTCTTACACAAGCCATTTTTCCATTTCCTTTACCAAGATAATTTGTTTTCCTGCAGCTGGCTGCATTTAGGCTTAGAGCTTGTTTACACTTAGAGCTAAAGCTGGCATTTTCTACTCCAATTAGGCAATCCCTACATACTCTTTGATGAGCTACTTACTGAACTACATGCTGTTCTCACAGAGGCCAGAGGCTTTCCCTATGACAGATAAGCTGATGAAACAAGCAGGTAGTAGAGAGGAATGGGTGAATGTATATACGTAAGAACACTGGAAAAAGGAGGAATCTGTCAACCAGCAGAAAAAAACCCAAAACAAAACACAAAAAAAACCCCACAAAAACACTGCTAAGGGAACTGGAAACTGAACAACAAGGCTGTTTCTGTCACAACAGAATTTACAGATATTGTACGTGCAGCCCACTCAGCCTGAACAAAGGCAGGTTTTTGGTTTGTTTCTGGGTTTTTGGTCAGTTGGCTTTTGTTTTTTTCTCCCCTTCTCCCCTAAACCCTGTGTCTCTACATTACCCTAATCCATGCAGCTAGCAGGTTGTAAAACTGGTTGGGCACCATTTTTGCCACAGCCACCAGAGGCTGTTGTCTTCAGCCAAATAGTCTACTCACTTCTAGATATATCTGTCCCATTTGCACAGCGTAATGGCACTGTAAATACCATGTAATGAGAGAATTTTTAAACCCTTGAGCGAAGACCATAAGACTGTGTGACAATACTTTGTTGTATAATAATTATAATCTCCATTGCTCTTTAGCTTATTCACAATAGACAGCCTTTCAAAGTAATTAACTAAAGCAATGCTGAATTGTTTAACAAGCCTCTAAAGTTGTTTACTGCCTTGAGTACTGCTAGAATTTAATTTCTCAGCCGTACGCACTTCATCAATTTGATCAACTAAAATGCAGGGCTATTCATGCACATTTTTTAGACAAGTTCTGTCTTCTAGGCACTTGTGTCACAAGCTTAAGTTTTCTATAAGAGAATGGCTGCAGGAAGAAAGGATTAGAATGAGGATGGACACAGTCTTGGTGTCCTACTGATGATTTAAACACAGTATACTGTCAGCATCAGTAACTTCAATGGAACAAGTAAGTAGGAGAATACAAAATTATCACACAGCTGTACTGAATTTTGACAGAAATTCCTCATATAGGATAAGAACGCTGGGATATGTCACATTTGATAGACATTCATGTTTTTATTTAATAAATATGGAGTAAACTGCATTTTGCCTATTTATATAACATAACATGGATTCTGGCTTTTTTAGAAAACTAAAACCTGTTAGTAGTAACAGCTTAATACTATTCTTCATTACCTCTTACTTAAATGAAGGAGAAGAAAAGATCAGATAGGTTGTCTCTACAAGATCCGAGACTCTGGCCAGGCTGTCTGCATCTCAAATTCCTTTTTCAAAATTAGGGAAAATGCAAACATCAAAAGTGGCACAGTATGCTTTATACAGACAAACTGAACACTATATTTCACTTGAATGCAATTATCCTTCTTCAGCAACTCTGAAATTTCCATTTTTATAAGGAAGCTGCTAAACACTGATCAGTAAATCCCAAGTCCTTTAAAAAGTAGTTATCATTCTTACCAAGAAAAAAGTCTGAGACTAAGGAGGCCGTTTCCTCTTATGAGGAAAGGCTGAGGGAGTTGGGCCTATTCAGCTGTGAGAAGAGATCTGAGAGAGGACCTCAGCTACGTATATGTAAGTGTCTAAAGCAGGGGAGCCAAGAGGATGGAGCCAGGCTCTTCTCGGTGATGCCAACCACCAGGACATGAGGCAACAGGCAGAAACTGATGCACAGGAAGTTCCACCCAAATACGAGGAAGAACTTCTTTACTGTGCAGGTGACTGAGCACTGGAACAGATTGCCAAGAGAGGTTGTGGAGTCTCCCTCACTGAAGATATCCAGGAATCATCTGGATGCAATTCTGTGCAATGTGTTCTAGGATGACCCTGCTTGAGCAGGGAGGTTGGACTAGATGATGATCCACTGTGGTCCCTTCCAATCTGACCCATTCTGTGATTCTGTGAAAAAGCCAATTCCACAATTAGCAAATCTCTATGTAGCAGCATGCATGTCTACTCTGAATATAAAGCTATTAAAAATAATTCGTGAGGTTTTAAAATATCAACAAAAAGTAAATAAATTACGGAACTGCAGACCTAATGAGAAACATTTTTCATTAAATTAATCCTTGTTGCAAGTAGATCCTGCTCTAACAAGAGTCAGAAACAAACAAAACCTATCCTTGTGACAAAGTTTAGTCAAAACCCATATCCAAGTGTGCAATGTGTATTTTGAAATGCTCAGTCTTTTGCCAGATACCTTTTTTTTGTGATACAGCAAGTTTTTAAGTATTTTTATTACAGCATTTGGAAGCATATTTGCAAGCATAGGGAAAATGTTCTCTTATTTGTAGGAGCTTTCACCTTTTCATTTGCTCTCTTTCCCACTTTGCCTACCATAAGGCTCAGGTTCATTATGTTTGTGTAACTTTTAACTGGTTTAAGGTAATAAAGATGGCCATCTAGACCCTCTTTAATTTTACGCTGAAGCAAGAAAAAACTTTTTTATTACATCTTCTGAAGTTAAGAAATATAGTTCTTGCAATGGAAGGATCAAGTTCCTCTAGGGAAGAAATGGTTAGAAGTCTTACCTAATTGTCCTGGGGGATAGGAATCCCTACTTTAGTTATGTTCATTTTCTCACTGAGAATTTTGGTAAAATAGGGGAAAAAATGTCTCATTTAGGACACCCAGAATCCAAAGGAATGGTACATCTTACTATGCCCTAGAATGGAAATTCTGGCCACAGGCATATGTCCAGGTTTGTTGGGTTTTTCCTTTAGCACTTCAAAAAAAAGAAACGATAAGTGACTTCTTTCCTTCTTTGGGATTCAGAAGAAGCTTGACACTTCCACGTTTCCTCCACCCCTAACAGAACTACCACCTTCCTAAGGAAAGCACAAATAGCATTCAGAAGATCACATTATAGTCACAAAGGAAAGTGTCCCTCAGAATTTGCCTCCTATCTCCAGTTATTCTGGGTCTCATTGTAAACTTTAGCTCCAGAACTATGCAAGGAGCTTTATGGGATGACCCTTTCTCACAGTAAATTATTAATCTTCAAAAATTATATGAGGGCCAACATTAAAAGTTTCCTGGTATTCTATCAAGTTCATCTCAAGTTCAACTTGATCTCAAAAAAAGGATGTAAATGCAAATATTTACAGGATATGAAGTATGATCTTTAAATTTTATGGGCATGTCTCTATTATGCTTCAAGATGCAGGTATTTAAGGCAACGCTGCAAATGCATTCCAGTAAAGATCAGAATCTGGCCGGGGGGAAGGTAGCGGTGGTTTAGCTCAGACAAATTGGTAATGGTACTTTCACTATCTGAAAATAACTATTAAAGGCAAATAGAACGTTGTGATGAGTTTTATAGTAAACCCTGTTATTTAATGCTAGAAAATAGTTAAGACTAAGTCCACTTTTTAGAGAAATCCTCAACTTCTTACTGACACTACATTTTTTTTCAGTAGTATTTTGCAGGATTGAAATAATCACTTTCAAACTAGAAAAGAGTTTATATCTACAAAAAAAATTTCCCTCATTTTCCATTGTTGCTTTCAATTACCCATCTTAGACTAATGCTACTGACATCATCAGCTGTTTTGTAGTTACACCTATAACCTTTGATCTGTAAGTAAGAAGTAACTTAAAATAGTTTATGATCAAAATGTTCAATCAATGCCTTTATGTTTTTCCTTCACTGAGGTCAGACAGTTTATAGCTCAAATCTTCTAGCCCATCACTAAAGATGTACATTCAGTGTTCAATGTCATAAAATCACAACATGTAAATGCAAGAGCTCCTTAAATTTAAATAAAATCACAACCAGAAAAGAATGGCTGTCTGTTGGTTTCACAGATGGGTAACTGATTTATCTTTTTTCCCATGAGTTTATTACTTCAACCCCCTTCAAGGCTTTTTTTTAAGTACTTATTTGTTGAACATCAGTCAAGGCAGAATCCTTTCTATACTACTGCAGCCTTTGCATGCCTCTAACAGAAAGCAAGCTCAGTTACAGTTTGCTGTTAATTTCAAAAACAGCTTTGTTGCTTTGCTGTGAAAATCCTAAATAGGGGCCTGTCCTTTTTGCTCCATGTTCCCTATCCCATGATCTATATTTCACCTGTATTAGGATTCTGAACTAAAAGCTTTTGTTTCATTACCTTGAAGAACACTGCATTAGGAATCAGGCATAAACAATCAGAGGAGTTAAAAATCACAAGGTCAAATAAATTCTCCCCCTCACCTCCCACTTCAGTGGGAGTTTGGGCAGGCCCTAGTGTATAAGGAATGGTACAGATTTAATACAAATGAAAGCAGTATTAGTTTAAGAAATTACTTCATATTCATGCTTATTGAGCACAACTTCATCACAGAGCCTGTTACCTATTTTGAAAGGACAATTAGTTCCCAATGCTATCAGATACCATTGTAAAGAGTAAGTTTAATGTTTTATCAGCCTTTTGAAAATATGCCTCTCATTACTGACTACACAAAAGAAGTACCAGCAGTACTGATCTAGAAAATCAAAATGTGTGTCAAACAAATGGAACTGCAGAAGGTGAAATTTCCATGCAATCTTCTATTACAGTAGGGATCCAATACAGGACAACAGCTACACAACCCTTGAAAGCAAATTCTACCAAAGGGACATGTGAGAAAGTCAACCTGTTACTAGCCATCTTTATTACATATTGGGTGGGGGACTTTTCTTGTTTTTTAAATGAAAAAAAAAAAACCCAACAAAAAACCAAAACCAAACCAAAACCCCCCCAAAACAAAACAAAAAAACCACCAACAAACGAAAATCAAAACCAAACCAAAAAACAGTAACACAGATTTCTAGACTGATATATGTTGAAAAGACTTCTGGAGGTCATTAGTCCAAGCCCCAGTAAAAGTTTTCTAGTATGCTGTTGTTTTTGGCTCTTTCAAGGATAGGGATACCAAAACTCTCTTTGGGCAGCCCATTCCCAGTGTTTGGTCACCCCCAAAGCCGCATTCCCTCCCCCATCCAACTGGAATTATTCTTACCACAACTACTTTTTCATCCCTTCTCCTGTCACTGAGCACTTCCAAAAAGTGCATGGATCAGTCTTCTCTATATTCTCCCTTCCCATTTGGTAGCTGAACTAATTAAATTTCCTTCTTAAGACTGAAACTCAATTCTCTGTCTCTCCTCATCCACAGTGTCATCTGGCTCCCCAGTCATTAGTCATTACTATGCCCTCCACTGGACTCCCTCTACTCTGTCACTACCTTTCTTTTACCGAGGAGCCCACTAGTCACGGGACAGTATGAACTCACACATGCTGCTCCAGTGTGGTCTCACAGCAGGAAAGATCACTTCCTTCAAAGTGCTGGCTACACTGCTAATGCAGCACAGTATGTCATCAGTTGCCTGTGTGACAAGGATGCAATGCTGACTCAATTGGGCACCCACCAGAACCCCAAGGTCCTCTTCTGTGGAGCTGCTTCCAGTTAGGTACCCCCAGCCTGTGTTGCTGGTTACCATGTCAGATAAAGGACTGCACTCTAGTATTAATTGGTAATTAATAAGGTATATCACTAGCACATGGCCATCTATCAAGTTTTGTATTGCTGATTATCATCCTTTGAGCTTTGTAGTCTATCCACCTAAGCATTCACTTACCCAGCTGACATCTCACCTTGGTAGCTGTAAGAATGCTACAGGAGACCATACCACAGACCCTGCCTATCTACAAGCCAGTCATGTCAGCACAGAAGGCAACTGGTTTGTATAACCTGCCTCTGGTAAAACAAGACTTACTGTTTCCAGTTCCCTTTTTGTCCTTCACATGCTGGGAAAGAGCTTCCAGAAGGATTCAGTCCCTAACAGGATCACTCTTCCAGACTCTCCATTTTTGAAAATGGCCCTGGTGTTTGCCTTTTGCAGTCACTGAGGAACCTCCCAGTGGTGATGACTTCTCAAAGAGGATAGAAACCAGTCTCACAATGACATCAGTCAGCATCCCTGGATGCACAAGTCTTCGTCCCACTGGCATGCAATTGCACAACTGGGTTAACTACTCCCCAGCTGTCATTGTCTACTGTGGACAATTCTTCACTTCCACAGGCTTTATCATTAGGCTCAGGGGCCCAGGAAGCAGGAAGACAAGTCTTACCAGGCAAAAAAAAGGCACTAAGTACCTCAGTCTTTTACTTGTCTTCTGTCACTAGTCCCTTGCCCATTAAGCAGTGGGTCCACATCTTCTTTAGTCTTCCAGTTGTTATCCCCACCCTTCTTGTTTTTTCCCACATCCCTCATGAGATTCATCCCACATCCCTTTGAGCTGAGCTTTGGCCTTCCTAACTCCATCACAGCACACTTGGGGAGCATCTTTAGATGGCTCTTCAGTAGCCAATATCTGCTTTCACCTTATGTGTATAAGGGTCCAGAGCTCCCTCTCAGGAGGCAGCTCTCAGATATCACACAGCTGTTGATCCAGATTGTTATGAAGAAAGAGTTGCTTATGAAAGACCTGTAAAAAGCCACCTCAGCAGAGGTTCCCCTCACATCACTCAAAGCTGCTTTTATGATGAAGCTTTTAAGCAGTTCCCAGCTTCAGCCAGACTGAAGTCATGCCTGTGCCTGGGCACACAGCCCAACTCATGCACACCCTGACTGACAGACTTTACACACTGGCTTGACCTCAGGCCTGCCTTGTCATTACTGACTTGCCTGGTGTCTGGTGTCACTGGACTGTTGGTTGAACCTGGTTACTGTTACCAGACATGTTCTGCTCTTCTTTTTCAGGCACTGTGGGACTGCTTTCACAGTGATGACACAGCTCCTGTGCCTGCCTTGTCCCATCTAGCCTTCCCTTACTTTCTTTCCTCTTGCTGCTCCCAGACACATCTGAGCTCAAGTCAGGCATTCTGCCATACTTGCTTAGTTTTCTGCATGTCAAAATGAGCCATTCTTGTGCTTTGAGAGGTTATTCTTGAAGATCAACCAGCTCTTGAGAGCTCCTTTGCAATTCAAACTAGTCTCCCTATTTAATCCTACCAAGCAGACCCTTGAACAAGACAAACATCTGTTATTATGTAGTACAGGGCCCTAATCCTACTATTCATTCTGCTCACTTCTTTGTGGACTTTGCTCTCCTGCCCCAGACCATGTCCACTGTCAGTTCTTCCTCATTTGCAAGTAAAAAGTCTACATGAGCACCTCCCCTGGAGAAAGTTTTTATACTCTCGGGAAACATATCTTTTTATTTGAAGTCAGTTTAGCAACCTTATAGTAATGGAAAATTTGGTTTTAGACAAATACAAAGCAATTCACACTCTTATATTTGTGCACAGACTCCTTTACCCAAAAGTAATACCACAGCTACTTCATTTTTCAACTCCATCTTTTGGCACACTGTTCACATTCAACAACTCGTTGCAAAAAGGACTTTTACTTACCTGTACAAATACTCATGTGCCATGTTCACTGCATAAACACACACAAAATAATTCTCTTTAGCAAGATACCAACATAGTCTCTGAATTGATATTTGCCTTCTGTTGAGTTTGTGTTCCCCATGGGGTTTCTGTTGCAATATGAGGGCAGGAGGAAGTGCTGGATCATGTATTCCCACCAATCTTTGGGTGTATCTCTAACAGCTGAGCAGAGCTGTACCAGTGTAAGTAATTTTATTATCATTCAACAAACATTACACCAAAGACAGTTACAGCTTACACTGAAGTTTCACATTTGCTCCTGCTAAATGCTGCATTCATGCTTATACACCAAGACTATTTCTTGGTTTCCACAGGACTTATGCACTGACCTCAAGTGTTCTAGGTATTAAGTACCAGAAGCACTGGTATTCAAATTCATCTGTTGGTATCCGTAGATGTAAAAAGTACATACTATACTGTTCTGAAATAAAGCAGCTATATTTAAAAGCATATTATCAGAAAAAGGACAACGCAGTCTCACCTTGAAATGATTTGCAGGGTGTATCAGTTGATGTGCTAGCATCTGTTGATGAAGTCTGAACATTACCCAAATTCTTTTCTTTGGATTTTGATCCCAGTTTTCCAAGAACTGCCTCCTCTCCTCTATTTGAAGTATGCACAGGAGAAGATGATGAAGTTTCACCATAGAGTCGTTTCAGTAATTTTGCCAAGAACACTGTAGGGTAAGAAAACTTTCTTAAGCATGAAAAAATGCAGTGTTTTAAAGATATTTTAAGACTTAAACCCCCCCCAACAATTAATCGATATATTTTCCCTCATATTCCATGCAATGGTCTTCACTAGTCCCTATCTCTCACAGGCACAACTGAAAATAATATATATAAATTCTAAACTCAACTCAGAAAAGCCAATTTAAAGCCCCAGAGTTCACTAGCAAGGTTACATTTGAAGTCTTCTGTTTGACTACATTTTGGCAATAAATTAATACAGTAGATTTACAGACTAACCACAAATTAATTTTTAATTTTTAAAACAAGTACCTTCCTATACAAGTGTTATAAGGCGGTTCAAATGAAGGTCTCTTCTGGCACAGAGGCACTGTAATTGAATTACTTATTAAAATCAGTAAGCTACAACTATTTAATTATATAGAAAAATTAGAAGTAGACAGCAGCAGAAACACATGGTAACCCAATTATTTCTACAGAACTAGCAGTATTCTTATATGCCTCTTCTTCTTATGGGCCTCTTTCTGACCACACTGACAATCTGCTACTAGTTACTCAAACACAAGCATCATTTGATTACAGAAATAGATGCAAATAATCCACCCATCAACAAAAACATCTTCTTACGGGTACCTGTATATTTCAATCACTTTAGAAGACATGTTATACTAAAATATAAAATAATACTAAGAAAGTTTTTATCTATTGCAAAAAAAATCCCTAGTTGCATGAATTCTACATGATCAAGAAGATATTGTGGGATGGGGGGTGAGAAAAGAGAGATTTGGAGAAAAACATCTTATCTAAACTCCAACTTTAAATTTAATATACATTTCTTGGACACTATACAAGCAACTTGGTGCAGATTCATAATAAATACTTCTGCCAAGAGAAAACGACTTATATTGTTGTAAGAACAGTTCCTACTGCAGCTTAGCTGAAACACATATTATCATCACGTAGCTCACGAATAAATTACTTCACAACTTAAAAAAAATCACCTTCATCCTTGAACATCAAGTCTTTGATAGACAAACTGTACCTCCACATGTGCCTTGGCAACTATGCTTCATCTGTCATGTAAATGCCTAACTATGGGTTAGAATGCTTTGTTATGGGTTAAGACTACTGTTCCTAGAAAGACAGACACAAACAAGTGACTCCACGTTTTCTTTTCATAAGGTTCCCTTGCCAGGCTACTCTACAGCTACAAAGACAAAAATCCACAGTTGCCCTCAACTAGAGAAATCAGACAGAAATAACAGTGCAATAAGACAAAGTAAACTGTTCTTTGCAGATCTCTGACTCTAAAGCAAGTTATCCAAGTGGTTTATCCTGGATCCTTTCCCCAAGTGCTGTTCACTAACACTACAGCATTTTACCAAACTCCAGTAGAGCCGTTACTAAATGCTGTGGTTTAACGCTGATAGGCAGCAAGTCCCCCTACAGCTGTTCACTCACAGAAAGACAGATTGGAGACCACTCATGGGTTGAGGTAAAGACAGTTTAACAGGTAAAGCAAAAGTCATACACACAAGCAACCCAAGGAATTCATTCACCAACTCCCATTTGCAGGCAGGTGTTCAGTCATCCCCAGGAAAGCAGGGCTCCACCACGAGCTAAGTTTGTTGGGAAGACAAACACCATCACTCTGAACATCCCTCCCTTCCTCTTTCTTCCCCCAGCTTTATATGCTGAGCATGATGTCATATGGTGCGGGACATCCCTAGGGTCAGTTGGGGTCAGCTGTCCCAGCTGTGTCCCCTCCCAATTCCTTGCACACTCCCAGCCTCCTCGCTGGTGTGGTGGGGTGAGGTGAGGAGCAGAAAAGGCCTTGACTCCATGTAAGCACTGTTCAGCAATAATGAAAACATCCCTGTGTTATCAACACTATTTTCACCACAAATACAGAAAACACAGCACCACAGGAGCTGTTATGAAGAAAATTAACTCTAGCACAGCCATAACTAGTACACAAATTAACATTCAAGCATTTGTACCAAGGAAGCTGTTCTTTCAAAGCAAATTATTATTGACATACTAATGAATCTATGGAAACACATTTTCTACAAGTCTGCTGAGAAGAGCCAGCCTCCTCATAGCTACAGTTGATTTTATGCTCCCCATCTTGAAATCTGATTTCTCTAGTCATCTGTTCAGTTATCCCCACTGTCTGCCCCCCCTCTCCAAATTACATCACTCTTTTTCCTTTCTTTTTTTAAAATAGGGGGACTTTACTCACACACACATTAGCATTGCTTCAGAAAGCAAGATGAGACCTGTCATGATACACTCGTTCCTTCTCATTGCCATGGGGAACTCTCCCCATCTTGAATACCTCTGCCTGAGAAAGGAAGCTGAAACAATGCCTGCCTTTGAAGGGTATGAATACCAAGGAGAGTATTCTTTCATAAAAATCTCTTTTTCTCAGAAAGAAATATCTAGATCAGTAACAGTGATGGATTTACTTCACCAGAGCAGTATCCATACGGTTGGAGTTTTCAGCAGACACTGGGAGAAGCAGCCAGGTGCAGAGAGAGTTCTTTACTGCCTGCAAAGTTTACACACCTGTGTCAGCGCAGCTCAGCACTGACACAAGTCATCTCTTAAGATAACCAGTAATTCCCAATAACCAGAAGAGAATGGAAGTGAGCAGTGGTGACTCCAAGGCATGACAAGGTCCTCCTTCGGAACCTGATGTATTTCAAGCCTTCTGAAGACAGCGGGAAGCAGTGTATCCCAGCAGTACCCCCTCCTCAGCAGAACACAGAATCATCAGAAAGTGCTGAAAAAACTGACTGATTTAGTTTGAACTATTTGGAATCCTAAGGATATTCCAGCCAGAATGAAAAATAAAAATATGCCTGCAGCCCAAAACTTCTTGAACAAACTGGTCCTGCGTATTAGTGAACAAGGAAATTAGGCTCTGAGGAATACCTATCCTTCCAGAGTCAGCAGCTCTACGTGCTCCAAAGCAGCACTTTGCTTTGCAGTTAAGAGTCTCAGAGCTAACAAAATATTTTTCAGATGACAGAGAAAGCTCTCCCCTCAGGGTTTTATTGCTGCAATTACTTAAAAAAGATATCATGTGATATCCATGAGCACTGCCTTAACAACAGGAGGTTGGTCTTGCTTGATGCTACAGAGCAGTTCTTCCCTATTCAAAAACTCTTCTTAACCTGATGTCTTTGGCACTATACAGTATCAGAGATCAGTCCACTTGGTAAGAATTTGACCCTTAAAAATAACTACCTCTTACCAGAAAATAAGCAATAAAGAAAATTCAAGCAAAAATATCTGCTACCAGATATCTGCTACATATTAGAGTTTCAAAATGGAGTAAGACTTGCTCTCACCATATGCATAGGAAAGCCAAGTTAATAACCATATGGTTATTTGTTGCTGTTGTTTTCCAGCCAGCATAACTGACGGAGGACTTGTAGAGGTTTACGTGGTCTTTCAATTCTGATTAAGCTTTAAATTTAATTTTAAAAGAAAAAAAAATCAATTTCCAGCTGAAAACATGCAACCCTATCAAAATACCGAGCCTGTAACTGAAAGCACTGAATATTCCTACTGTGCAATGAGCTGAAGCAAAATCAGAACACGTATCTTTACAGAAATTAGTCCGTGACAAAAAAAAGCCAGTATTTTCAGACATGAGAACAAGCTGCAATAGGTACCAAGCTAGTTCTATGGCTAATTCTTGACAACACATGTCTGAAAATAGTGAAGTACAAATACATCAGAAAACTGAAAAAGCACCAGGACTCTGCAGCTTGACATCACATAAATACAGCAAAGTGTAAGTTCAAGAAATACAGTGCAGAACACGTACTGGCTACTGATACAAACTGTGAACATCCATGATCTTTCTATTACAATTTTGCAAGAAGAGTAAAGAGACTCCTTCAAATAAATGCATTTTTGGCATCTCTGTATTAAACTGATGCCTTGATTTAATTCATATTATGTACATAAGCAGACTATCCACAAACACACACTGGATAGCACTGCAGATTTATGAATGTTCTCCTGAGGCTGACAACATGACTTAGCATGACTTACAACTCAGTTAAGACTAGAGACTGTACAAAAAAGCATGCTGAATAACTAAACAAATTAAATTCTGAACAACATCAGAAGAGTTCCTGTCCAGCTGAGCATAGGAGGCAACAGTTTCCTCAAAAACATTTCTATGAAGAATGCTCGCCACATACTTTTGGCTACTTGCCATACATACTGTAAGCACCCCTACCACGTTTCTCAGTTGGTTGCCTCCTGCCTACTCAAGTCGAAGTTGGGCAGCAAGAACAAAACAAATGGCATCAAGAGCACTGAACACATTAGAACTCTGTGAAGCTTCAAAGTTGTCCTACTTGGTGTCTCTCTCTCTCTGTCTCCTACAAACAGCTTTCCAAAAATGGAAGAATCAGGAATTTCTTCTGAAATCATCCCATGTAAGATGTGCTAATATGCTATTTTTGCTAAAGCAGAAGAAAAGATAGTGCAGCAGAACGGAAGAGGACAGAAAGAGGAGACAGAATGATAATCCACATGCAGAACATATGGACAAGGCTTCATTAAAATGTTCAGTTCATCCCTTGCGGAATTACTGTCCAATATTCAAATGGATTTAAATCCTTGAAGTCTCTTTTTATTATGCAAGTACCATATCTCCTATGAAGGTCACGACAGGACAGTTACTTTACAGCATGGTCATAAAAATCACAAAACTGTTAAGGTTGGAAGAGACCTCTGGTCATCATCTAGTCTGATCCTAATGCTCAGAGTAGGATCAACTAGAGCAGATTGTTTAGGGCCTTGCCTAGTTGGGCATAACAATCATAGAATCATAGAATCAGCTGGGTTGGAAGGGGCCTCTGAGATCATCAAGTCCAACCCTTGATCCACTATCACCGTGGTTACTAGACCATGGCACTAAGTGCCACATCCAGTCTCATCCTAAAAACCTCGAAGGATGGAGAATCCACCACCTCTCTGGGCAGCCCATTCCAATGTCTGATTACCCTCTCTGTAAAGAATTTCTTCCTCATATCTAACCTAAAACTCCCCTGGCACAGCTTAAGACCACACCCTCTTGTCTTACTGACAGTTGTCTGGGAGAAGAGACCAACCCCCACCTGGCTACAACCTCCTTTCAGGGAGTTGTAGAGAGTGATGAGGTCTTCCCTGAGCCTCCTCTTCTCCAGGCTGAACAACCCCAGCTCCTTCAGCTTCTCCTCATAGGACTTGTGATCAAGTCCCTTCCCCAGCCTTGTTGCTCTTCTCTGGACCTGCTCCAGCACCTCAATATCCTTCCTGAACTGAGGGGCCCAGAACTGGACACAGCACTCCAGCTGTGGCCTCACCAGTGCTGAGTACAGAGGAAGAATCACTTCCCTGGACCTGCTGGCCACACTGTTCCTGATCCAGGCCAGGATGCCATTGGCCCTCTTGGCCACCTGGGCACACTGTTGGCTCATGTTCAGCTTCCTGTCAATCCAAACTCCCAGGTCCCTTTCTGCCTGGCTGCTCTCCAGTCACTGTCCCCAGCCCGTAGTGCTGCAGGGGGTTGCTGTGGCCAAAGTGGAGGACCCGGCCCTTGGCCTTGTTGAACCTCATTTCGTTGGAATCAGCCCAAGTCTCCAGCCTGTCCAGGTCCCCCTGCAGAGCCCTCCTGCCTTCCAGCTGATCGACACTGCCCCCTAATTTAGTGTCATCTGCAAATTTGCTGATGTTGGACTCAATGCCCTCATCTAAATCATTGCCTGGACCATCTCCTCTTCCCTAATCATGGCTGGACAGTCAACTCCTTGACCAGAGATGCTCAAGGGGACCACTTGAAAAAGAGTGACTCTTGAAAAAGATGTGCCTGCATTTATCAGGACCGAGAGCAACAGAGTCTAAAAGCATTTTAAGAGACTGCTACATACAGAAAACATTATCCAGACTGCCATTCTTACCAACTAGCAGGTGAAAGACTGATGATAACTTCAGGCTAGGAGCTACTATTCATTCCATTAAACCACTCCCCACAAAGCTTACTTGTCCTTTAATCATTCAGGATGGAGTTTTATAGTTCAGGTCTTCTGGATTCTTTCTGAAGGAGCTGCTCAGCTGCCCAAACTGATGAACAAAGGTCTTCATTCTGTATTTGCTTGGGCTAACACAGTGATTCTTGGGTCATGGCTCTGTAAGCCTCAAAAAGACAAAGGTATCTAGTTTGTACTTCAGATACTGGGGCAAAATTCGGTTTGTAGTAATGATGTCTAATGGAATGCAAGGTATGATACTCTGCCTACAGATCAGACACTGCTCCAGAGACCTCGTGTACACAAAACACCAATTCTGCCCATGAACCTCTGGGTGTCCAAGATGTACTCAGAACAGATGACAGTGCAGTGAGTACCAGCCCTTGTTACAGTAAATGGAAATCAATACACAGGATCTCCAAGAGTAATTAAATTTATTAACCTTGCCCTGAACTTCACAATACAAGAAAAGCCACACACACATCGCTCTCGGACAAAACCAAAGCCTCCAACCACAAAGTCCCACAGCCAAAACTGCACAAGTAAAACCAAAAAGGAATCAGCTGAAAGCTCAAAAACCCCAAACCATTGCTAGAAATGGTAGAGACCAGAGGCTTGAATTAAGTCAAGAGAACCTGTATCTGTGTGCAAGCACACAACACATTCTAGCCCCAAGGGAAATGAGTGGCTATTTAAACATTAACTTCAAATCCCTTTGAGTAGAGATCACTTAGCTGCAGAGAATATTCCCAGATTTGGGATACCAGTTCAGCAACTACCAACAGATTAAAGCCAAAGAAGAAAGAGAGTAATTAACTACAACAAAACATTCCATGGCACCTTAACAGGGTATTGTTTTCCCACTCTCCCTCATTTTTATATGACTTTCCCATTTCCAAAACCATTCAAGCTACACAGAAAAGAATGATGCAGTGACATGCAATTACATCATGTATAGCCCAACAGTTCAGATCATCATAAGGGTGTATCTAGTACCTAAGAAGGGATGCTCTTGTTCAGGTTGGGAGGAAGAAACAGAAAATGTAACATTTCTGCAACGAGCAAGGTCAGTTTTGCCAAGAGTGATGTAATTCCATTTCACCACGGATAGTGCAAACCAAAGCAAAGCACTGTAGCACTGTTATGGGAATAGTAAAATTGATTTTTTCAAATGAGGGGGAAAAAATAGTGAAATATACAGAATTCTAGCCGTGCGGAAAGTACAGTTTTTGTGTACAGAGGAATGGAAAGTCTCCAATTTGACAGTATTTTGCTTTGGGTTCACAGTCTGCAAGCAGTCCTTATCCTGCAGGTAAAGCTATGATAACAGGCTCTTATAACAGTAGCTAAAGGACATAAAAACAATAAAATCAAGGACTGCAAGATATGCAGCAGAAAATTCAGGCTGAAGCTAACTGTCTTGAAAAAGGCTCTTGAAGACAAACACAGAAGCTAACATCTTACAAGATCTTGTGTTTGGTCAAAGAGGATGCCATGCTGCAGATCATTTACAACATCTTTACTCTTCATACTTCAGACTTAACTGACTCTATCTATGAATTTATAGTCCTTATTTCCAAATAGCACTGTTATTCTATGGCATCCTTCCTTGAGGAAGACACCAAGTAATTTTTCAGCTTCAAATTTCAGAGCAGAATTCACTTGCAACTTAAGGCCAGAAAAAGCACTATACTCTCTTGTCTGAATGACTGGAAGGAGCAGTTTTACACATCTACCTACTCAGACTCAACAAGTTCTGTCTCAATACTGTTAATATACTTCAAAAGACTCTAGAGGTCCTTCAAGAAATGGAGGAACTCAGTAGTTCATAGCAGGGTTTTTTTTCCAGTGCTTAATCACCTTTGGCATAAAACACTCACAGCATGTTTGCTACTCACATTCGAAAATCTTGAGGTTTTTCAGCCTTGCACCTTTTTCTTAGTATATTACGGAATCCTATATGACACAGTCTCATCTATATTACGTTTCCTGTGAAGATCTCCCTGCAAGTTAGAAACCTTGATTCTAAAGTCTCTTGATCTGGAAGGCAGCCTCTCAGCCTCATACACCTTACTTTCAACTATCTGCCTTCAAGAGACCACTTTTTTTGAACAAAGATTGTTCATCCCATTTCTCCCACAGGCTGTTATCACCTGGGTCAGCTGACGTTGAGGAGTTATAGAAGAATTTAGTTGTATCTAAGGTCATATGAATTCTGTGCCTGAACTACTGGGTATCACCTGTCTACATCTTGTATGGTTGTTAACCAAAACATCATGGGGAGCTGCACAAGAAGCTAAGATACTACCATTTTAAATCTAGTGTGCAATACTAACTTCACAATATCAAGGTTTGTCTCAAGACACTGAGATAATTCTCACTGAAACAGCATCTAGTAGTGTTCAACAACCCATCAGACATTAAAATCAGATGCTAATTGCTAAATTTTTACTCCTGCCTTATTATTTATTACAGGTTCAAGAACCGCAGAGGAAAAAAACTCCAGTTTTGTGCTCTAAGGTAGTAGTTGATAAAATGTGGCTCTATTTATCTTTTTACTTAGCACTAATTTTTATAAAACATGGAAACCCACTTGGTTATCCAAAGCTCAGCAATATATAATTCTCCTATCTTTGAGGCAACTTTTGAACAGCTTTATTTAAGTAAATAGCACACATCAGCAGGATTCAAAGGTAGGAAAATAAAAGAATATAGTGATTACATACCCCACATTTACATATTCACCTAAATTAAGCAGTTATCACAATGGGAGAGGGATTTTACCACTCCAAGATTGACTAGTGTGCATCCAGACCAACACATTTCATAGCAATTGCAGATACAAACCAGTAAGTTATTCACTACATAAAGCAGACATTTATTTTCTCTTCTTAACTTAGAAGAAACTGGTTCAGGTTCACCAAGCATGATCTCTATATCAAACTGCAGTTTCAAATCAGTAAGACTGGTGCTACATCTGTCAGCAAATTGTACATGACTGTGTAGTTCAATAAGAATCTGACTAATAGATTGTGCCATCCTGTCTCAACAAAGGTTTTAGAGATCTCTCAGTAGGCCACCTTAATTGCAGCCACAAGCAATCTAGACATCTAATAAACTTGACATGACACAGATGATAAGAAGCTACATAAGCACAGTGAGAACATCAGGATTTTGTTCTGGCTGTTCATAACCCCATCTGCCTTGTAGTGAAACCGTGTAAAATGCCTACTGCTACTGCAGTCCTGGGAGTCCTGGAAAAACAGAGCATCTTCACTGTTATTTCAATGTGTGGAGCCTATCATCTTCCACACAACCTAAAAATATATTTCTCATACTGCACCATTATCTTGTTTTTACCTGTCACAATCAAACAGACCTCACTCAAAAGAGCCACAGATATCTCACACACCTTTACTAAACCTCAGCTTTGGTGATTATTATTGTTAGTAGTAGTAATAACTGGCTACTCAGAGCTGGACCATCTGTAAACCATAGTTGCACGAGACTGTGTCAGCAGTGTGCCCTGGCAGCCAGGAGGGTCCCCCATGTCCTGGGCCAAACACAAAAAAACCCAACTCACTCAGAGTTCAGATTACCGAAGAGAAAAAAACCTTGAATTTTAAAGAGACAGTTTCATATGAAGAGATGAAGCAAGATAAAATGAAGTTCAATATACCAGGATTTAAAAAACAAACCATGAAACTGGTAGGTGTTGTATCACTGAGCGTAGACAAAAGTCCAACAAGATTGTGCATTATTGTTATTTAAAAGGAATCTTGATATGGTTATATTATAGAAAATATAAATACAACTGAATTTCTACATAGCCTTCTTCAAGGAGTAAATATATATCACCGTTTGCTGTGATTTCAGTATTTGATTTCAACATAATATCCAGCAACTTCTGCAAGTGTCCCCACATATACATGTAACACAAATCAGTATTATACCAAACACCCCATCAAGACAAAGTTCTGGAAGTTTCAACGCAACTGAATTTTTATTTTCTTTCATCTGCGGAGTTTTAATTTAAGACGTTAGGCAACCCACAGAAATCTAAACTTCTTGAGAACAGTTTTCAACCTTTTGAACTAAACACAACCGAAAACATAAGAAACCACATATTGCCGTAAGAATCTGTGCCTGTTTTGGCTGGGATAGAGTTAATTTTCTTCACAATAGCTGGTATGGGGCTGTGTTTTGGATTTGTGCTGAAAACAAGGTTGATAATACAGGGATGTTTTCCTTATTGCTGAGCAGTGCCAAAGGCCCTTTGTGCTCCTCACCCCACCCCTCCAGAGAGGAGGCTGGGAGGGGACACATCTGGGACAGCGACCCCAAACGACCAAAGGAATATTCCATACCATACGTTGTCATACTCAGCATATAAAGCTGGGGGGAAGAAGGAGGAGATATTCAGTGTGGTGAAGCTTGTCTTTCCAAGTCATTGTTGCATGTGATGGAGCCCTGTTTTCCTGGGGATAACTGAACACCTGCCTGCCCATGGGAAGTAGTGAATTATTTCCTTCTTCTGCTTTGCTTGTGCAGATTTTGTCTTACCTATTAAACTGTCTTTATCTCAACCAAGTGAAATAAAAGTGAATTTTCTCACTCAACATACACCTGTTCTTAAATATATCCTAGCATCTAAACAGAGTCCCATCTATCACTTGTGGACTACCATATCTCACAGCAAAGTAGGTAAGAATTGTTACAAAGTAAAATTTCTAAAAAGAAACCAACCTTAAACTAACACTCTCCATCCCCTAAAAAACCCAAACAACCATGCACACAAAATACAGAACCCTCAGGACCACATTATGTGTAGTTCTGCACGTGCAGCGCTCTGTGAGCATGAGCTCCTCTCACAGACTTTCAAAACAGAAAGTCATTGGATGTATAATCTCTGCTTCTTTCATTATCATGTTGGCCTTTCTCATCCTGGCACAACACTGAAGTCAGCAACAGAAAGGGCTTAACATTTTCTTTTCCTCCCTCCATAAAAGGTTTTAATGGTACAGTCAAGTACTTTTACTCCAGTGCAACTCTTACATTTAATTACAAAAAACAGATATTTGTGGTTTATTCAATTACAATACAAATAAAATTTATATCTTGGTAAGCTGTAATAAATCTTTGGTCACTGAAACCAACACCCCCAATTGTTTAGGGGGAGCAGCCAGGGGGAGCGGCCCAAATAGTGTCAGCCATTAAACTCCATTTCTAATTAATATTTCCCTTACTGACAAGCATATGTGAATAAAGACATTGACCTTAAAAAAAAGGTGCTGATCTTTTTTTCCAGTAAAACCTCAAACTATTTTCTAAAAAATTATGTTGAGTTTAAAAAACAACAATAAAAAGTATTTCAAACCCCTCCATATCTCTATTGAGAGATACGTTGCTTTGAAACAATTACAAAAATGAAAATAATGTTGTGTTTTTCTGCAAGAATTAAGCTGTTTAATATCTGATTTGGCCAACAAACCCCCCAAACTAAGGAACTGCAATCTCATCTTAACCCCCATAACAATCCTGCCCCAAGCCATCTGATTCATCACAAAAAGGTGGAATAGCAGTCCTCGAAGCAATACTCTATTTAAAACCATTTGTTACTGATGTTTAACAGCTACAAATTATGCACTCAGCTGTTCTGGACAGAATAGTCATCTTATTGGTAATACATATTATGATAATGGTTGTACCTTTAGCCCTGTTATGAATTATTGGTACATAACCAACTAAAAAACAAAAAGCACCCCAAAACTCAAAAAAACGCACTTTCTCAGTTAGACCTGCCCCACTCTTCCTGGTAGAATGAAGTGCCTGCACTATGGCTTTCTGCTATTTTCTTCTCACTGACAATCAGACCCACCACCTACAAGCTGCTGACCATCCCATTTATTCTGTATTATGGCCCAGTATAAAATAAAAAGCTTCATTGTTCACTTGTAACGCAGACAGAACTCTGTCTTCAGCATCTTCAACCTAATTTTACAGACAGGAGCAAAACCAACCTTAAAGAGAAGCATCTAAACCTTCTTTTCAGTTTTTAAAAAAATGTATACAGTTTCACACAATAGAAATCCAACAGTTTTCATATATGCTATCAGCTGCAGAGGCTGATCAGATCACGCTGTAAACTCTCCCAATTGCGTTATTTCCTCCTGGGTGAGCATGTGGCATCCTTGTATTTCTCACTGTATTTTCTTTCCAATCTTAAGTCATCATTCCTTAGAGTTACTGAATAAAACATGCATGATTTCTAACTGAACACAGTAAAGACAGTCACTCAGCATGATCATTTTATCTTTCTCTGCCACACTACCAAAACAAGTGGTTCATTATTTTACCTTTGGTTTTACACAATTTGAGTGCTTTAGAATTTGGATCCCTCGTTTTCAGCTCTAGAGCCATGCATTCATTTACAAGTGCATGAACTCACTCTTCCCCAATACTCTTTCTTCCGGAAGACATCAATTTGTAATTCACATCCCCAAAGTCTCGAAGTAAAACAGTTACTCCTCCATTTATCACAAGAAAGCTGCATCTAAAACACAGAGAACACTACTTTTTATTTATATTTCCTTCAAAGTATCACTAGTTACAGTCAGCAAATAGCTCAAACACTAACTCTAGCTGATCTGTCTCACTCTCAAGTTGTTATCCTCGCATGAAGGATTCCAGTTTCAGGATGCTGGAACTGTCTGAAAACGCAAAAACCAGCCACAGCATGAGCATCCAGCTCTACTCAATCCTCCTTAAGAAACAGATATCACTTACAAAACATCTCTCTTTATTATTGCATTCTTCCTGAGCAAAGCCGTGTCTTCTAAAACATAAACCGAATGGACTGAAGTTTTGCTTGGATAAGCAGAAAGCTTTTATTTTATTCTTTGCAAGCACAGTACCATAATTATTTCAAAACTGAGCTGATTCACTTTAAATAAGCCAAGTTAAATGGTCACTAACAGCAAGTAAGCACACACGCACGTGCATACGGAGAAAAATGGTATTATCTTAAAATACTTTGTGATTAAAAAGCAAATTTTATTTGCTACTTCTCCCCCGCGCCCCAGGCAGGAACAGGCGGCAGCAGGACCCTCGGTGCCACGGCAGGTGCGGGGCAGGAGCTCGGGAGTGCTCAGCCCCGGACGCTCCGGGCACCCCCCGCCCCGGCCTTCCCCCTGCCGGGCTCTCCCGGCTTCCCACCGCCCGCTCCCGCTCCGGAACGCGCCTGGGCCGAGGGCAGCCGCGCCCAGGGCTGCCGCCACCACCGCCCCCCGGCTCCCTCCGTGCCCAGCCCCGGGTGCAGCGCGGCAGCCCCGACCCCTCCGCCCCCTCAGCGCGGCCTCACCTTCCCTCCTGCTCTCTGCCATGGCCCCGCGGCCCCGCCGAGCCGCCCGCCCCGCCCCCCGCAGCCCCCGCCAGCCTTCCTTCCCGTTGGCCGCCGAGCCTGTCCGTCAGGGCAAGGGCGCGGCGCTATTGGCGGAGGCTGCGTCAGGGGCGTGCCAGCGCTGCGGGCGGCCCCGCCCCCTCTCGCCCGGCGCAATGCGCGCGGGCTCCGGCAGGGGGCGCGCGGCTGCGCAGAGCCGGCGGG